>NC_135415.1:2487500-2685000 GCF_051991245.1 Festucalex cinctus
TGACAACCCCCACCCCCACCCTCTCTCCCTCTCTCTCTTTCTCTCTCGCCCTCTCTCTCTCTCTCTCTCCCTCCCCCCTCTCCCTTTCTCCGTCTCTCTCTCTCTCTCTCTCTATCGCTCTCCCTCTCCCCCTGTCTTCCTCTCTCTCTCCCTCTCTCTCGCCCTCCCTCTCTCTCTCTCTCTCTCTCTCTCTCTCTCTCTCTCTCTCTCTCCTCTCCCTCCCTCTTTCCCTCTCCGTCTTTCTCTCTCTCTCTCTCTCTTTCTCCCTCCCTCCGAAGCGAAGGCCGGATTTGTCGGCTGCATGACGTCACTCCCGGCGCGATTCGACAACACGCACAGACTTTTACATATAAATGGATTGTCAATGTTTTTTGTCGGTAGTGCATTGACTGACACTCCATTCAAGTGCAAGTCTGTGCGCGTTGTCGAGTCGCGCCGGGAGTGACATGCAGCCGACAAATCCGGCCTTCGGAGGATCCAGCCTTGTGAATTTGGACACAGGCTGTGTTTGACTTTCTTTGATTGTTACCATGTTTGTATGTCTTACAGCAAATTAAAAAAAAGAAAGAAAAAAAAAGTTTGGCGGCGCATATCCACTTCCTGCCCCGGAGACCACGGCTGTACGTGTGGATATGTGCGTGTGACGAGAGGGCAAAAAAAAAAAAAAAAAAAAAAAAAAAAACTGTGTTCGCTCAGCACGTGGTTGACGTGGTTGTTGTGTTTTGGCGTGTTTACGGTCGACACCGGTGCAAACTGGCATTAAATAATTGCTACTATGAGCGCGGCAATTAAAAAAATATATTATTGCAATTAAAAAAAACACCCTAAGATGTTTTCAGCGTTGTGATTTGACAACTAGTGGATGGGATCCAAGGGTGGATCAAAATTACCAGAGATTTATTTGTATTTTAATTATTTCAACAAAAAAAAAAGTATTTTTTAAATAAAAATCATCATAACTGTTTTGGAAGGGTATAAATAAAGGTTGGACGACAACTTGTGTACATTTTACAGCACTAGGAATTAGGGAACAACGCTACCCTATGTTTTTTTTTGTCCATTTTCAATTACAATCGCTTAAAAAATGAAAAATGTGACTGATTCATTTTGAAAAAGGTGACTTATTTGTTGATCTGTTTTATGTTTTTTGATACAAAAGAATTTTCATGTGTCAATTTTAGGCTCAGACCTCTCATACAAAATGGAACGTATGGGTCACATACAGGACTGAATTAGATTTAGAAGTTTGGTCATGAGCATTAGTAATAATTGTGCTCGACACACAATCGGCCCATGCGACGACCTAATGCATCAATGATCCGGCATCAGCCATCGAGGACAAATGTGTTTGCAGTCTAATGTAATCGGATTTATAGCTCCATTATATGCATGACACAAGATTTGCTTGGTTTTCGCAATGTTTTCAAGGCATTCATGTCCACAGGGAATCAGATTAGACATGCTAGTTGTGGAAAACAACACATTATTTGTATTCTTCGTTCAATCATCCTGCAATGATACACGAGGAACTGGACTGGATTTGGTTTGGGAGACAACAGAAAATGCTTGTGATCCTAATTTAGTTTTTGTCTATTAAAAACAAATAAAATAGTCAGGATTTTTCCCCCCCCGATTATCAACTGAAAGAGGAAAAAATAAAGAATAACGCATGCACGCCCTCCTGCAGTTGTGTTGTTGCTCTTAGTTGGTTACCAACACAAGAGGGCGTGCTTGTTTTTGTGTAATTACGCGCACGCGCTTGTCACAGACCTGTCACTGCCAGAATCCACGGCTGTCTGTTGGGATAGCCCACAGGAACACACGCGTGCGTTTGCTTGCCTATAAAATAATGGACGTTCCGTCCTCCATCGTCAAAGGAAATAATATGAATTATTAAGTCGGTCTTCACGTTTAGAGAATGCATCACATCAGAGTGCCCTTTCCAACATGCTAAACCGTTTTATCTTTCACTGATGAATTCTTGAACAAGGAGATGAAATTAAAAGAAAGGAAAAGTAAATGTAAAATTACAGTCATGGTAAGTAAGGGATGTAATAATATCCAAAAGTCACGATAAGATACTATCACGATATGAAGCTCACGATACGATAATTATCACGATATTGTAGGTAGGGATATTTAAAAAAGGTCACAATATATATAAAAAAAAAAGAAGCTCATACTAAAAAAAGCACAATATTGTGCTTTTGTACATAACAGCAATGTTATGTTATTATTATGTTTTATTATTATTATGTTATGTTGTTAATGCACACACACATGAATTTCCTCCACATTGACTTGCTTCACAGGCATATTACATTCCCCTTCATCTGACAATTAGTGTCGATTTGAAAACATAGAAGAGCCAAAACATCCCTAATTAAATTAAATTGCAGTAAAAAAAAACAAAAAAACAAATGGAAATCAACCCGACTTTTTTTTTAACAGCTGTGTTGCATTTAAATATTGTGAACATGACGACAACGATATATTGTGGCAGTTGTAATCTCACGATATTGCGTTGATCGTTCCATCCCTATAGTAACCACTGTCAGTGACGTAGTCTATATGCTAACTTTAACCCATTTGGTTTCCAATCAGCATCATTGAGACCACTATGTGTGTCACGGTGTTGGGGGTGCCTGGCGGTGTTGCGCAACCTGCCCAGACTTATACAGAGCCAATCAGCTGGGCATGGAAATGACGTGCTGCTGGTCTACGTCAGTCCCATCAGCAGTTTCACACACACACACTGGGGAGAACCACGCGCGCGCGCACGCACTCCCTTCTCCTAGCCGGACAGCGCAGCCTCCCCTGGCCCGCCAGCAGACGACATATCAAGGAGTCCAGGCGTTTGTAGTCCCGCTCTGACCGTGGACCGAACACCGCCTTAAGTGGTCAGACATGGGAGACATGGGAGATCCACCGAAAAGTAAGTTTAGATGCCCACATGCTTGAATTAAATCACTTTCATGAAGGCTATAGTAGGCTTATTTAATTGATATTTCAAAAATGAAACTTTATTGATTGATTTGTAATGTAGCCTATATTTTCAAGTTGAACCACTGCACTAACAGGAGTACTAAGAATGATCCGATACTAAACTACGGTTTTCTAGAAAAACGTCTGGTGTCTCTGTGTGTGGGCTGCGGAAACCAGATCCACGACCAGTACATCCTGCGGGTCTCCCCAGATCTGGAGTGGCACGCCGCCTGTCTCAAATGCGCCGAGTGCAGTCAGTACTTGGACGAGTCGTGCACGTGCTTCGTTAGGGACGGAAAGACGTATTGTAAACGGGACTACATCAGGTAGGACGACTTCATTTAGGGCGATGTCTGGAAGAGCAGGGTCGTTTCAAAATGGATGAAATATAGGCACTGTTTTCCAGCAAAATGATTTCCAATATTATTGTGACCCACGCACTCAAATTTCATATTCTACCGTTTCTTGTTTTTTTTCTCTATTTTTTTTCCCTCTAATTTATTGAACATATAAACAGGTAAACAGCAGAGATAAGAAAAAACAACAACAAAAGAATCAAAAGAAAAGAAAATCCCAATAAAATAATCATTTAATCAATCATAACTTACATGTTCAAAAGGGAGTAGGAAGAAGTTAGAAACTTATCTAGTCCTACCCCTTTTACTAAATATATTTAAACTTATTTCATTATTAATACAATACAAATTTACAATTTTTAGAATAAAATATATAAACCAAGTTATATATATACACAAGTGCACTTAGACATATTCACATTTGCCAAAAACATATATCCATAAATTTCCTAAACATATACCATAATACCTATCTAAATCATTTACACATACTCACATGTACAATTTTCATAATTTTTTTTAACTTTACTTTTACTTTTGTTCTCTAAACATGCAACTTTCCAGTGACTATAGGCCTTGTTGCAGCATTTCACATGATCACATACATTTGATATCAATTATTGATCATAATTGCAATCGTAAAATGGTGAATAAAAGGTGAGAGTATCAACAATGCGCAAATCGCAATATCACTTGTCAGCGGTTCTGATTGATCTACGTTTGGTGTGTCCTGCAGGTTATACGGGATTAAATGCGCCAAGTGCAACATCGGTTTCAGCAAGAACGACTTTGTAATGAGGGCCCGATCCAAAGTCTACCACATCGAATGTTTCCGCTGCGTGGCCTGCAGCAGGCAGCTCATCCCGGGGGACGAGTTCGCTCTGCGCGAAGACGGCCTCTTCTGCCGGGCCGACCACGACGTCTTGGAGCGGGCCACGCTCGGGCACGGAGACCCGCTCAGTCCGCTGCACCCCGCCCGACCGCTGCAAATGACCGGTAAAATTCGCTTCGTGCAGTCTGGGGTTGCGCTTCCTGACTGTTTGGAGGCGTGCAACCAGACAACTCAAGTGTTGCGTCAACGATTAGATGACAGCATGAACTGGTCATTTAGGCTTTCCGAGTTGTATGGCCTACCGGGAAAGGTCATGTCATAACATGCATGCATTCATGACACATTTCATAAAAGGTTTCGTGGTGACCGTGCGCGCGCGCGCGCATCCCGGCCCGGCGCTGAAAGGTTCCGAATGATGTTCAACAAATGGATATTGAATAGGGGAAATTATGACGTCGAGCAAGGACAAAAGATGGCACTATTTTTATTTTTATTTGCAATAAAATGTGATCAAAGAACGTAAGCCGACAATTTTACAAACGAATCTTTCGAATAGCAGTTAGGTCTGCCTCTATGTTGTCTGTCTAAACCAATTTCTATAAAAACAGGCAAATCATGAACTTCTTAAATCCATAATTTTTTGCCATTGTGGTTGCTGAAGATGAAATTTCATGTATTCCTCTAAAGCGGCGTTGTCAAACATACGGCCCGCGGGCCGCATCAGGCCCGCAAAGGGGTTTAATCTGGCCCGCGAGATGATTTTGTAAAGTTAAAAAAATAAATAAATAAAATTGTAATGGCAGACAAATTAATCAGCTGGCCACTATCAAAATATATCAAATTTGTCATTTCACAAGCAGTCCTTAGATGAGCAATGCAACTGGTACAGCGGAATCATCCTGGATGTCATTATTTTACACACAACTTAAAGTTACAATTGGTTTCGTTATTATTATTATTATTATTATTACTATTATTATTATTATTGTTATTACTATTGTTATTATTATCCATCCATCCATCCATCCATCCATTTCCCTGACCGCTTATTCCTCACAAGGGTCGGGGGGGTGGGGGGGCGGGTGGGGGGGGTGGGGTGTTTGGTGGGGCGTTGCGCTGGAGCCTATCTCAGCTGGCTCTGGGCAATAGGCGGGGGACACCCTGGACTGGTTGCCAGCCAGTCGCAGGGCATTATTATTATTATTATTATTATTATTATTATTATTATTATTATTATTATTATTATTATTATTATTATTATTATTATTATTATTTTGAATTATAGACAGACCGACATAAACGTGTTAATAAATACGATACAAATTCAATTACTGGCAACACAAAATAGATATGACAAGGATTAGCGTCCTTATAACATCATGAACTGCGCCTCGCAATGCATTCTGGGAACACTGTATATGCAAGACCGGTCGATTGAACACGTCCAGAACGTATACCGGCAAAGTGCTGACGCGTCCCATTTGCATTTGTGTTATTTTTCGGAACAACATGATTACAGTTGAGCTCTGTAATTTTGGGGTGGTCTAAAAATCTGCGTATAAATTGACGGTAATTGTTTTGAAGTTATATATAGTTATTTTACAGATGCAGCCCACTGAGCTAACATGAGTTTGACACCCCTGCTTTACTTCCTCGGATTCTTAGCGGTGTAACCTGATGTTTCCTTTTCACAGCAGAGCCCATCTCCGCCCGACAGAGTGCACTTCGGCCCCATATCCACAAACAGCCAGAGAAGACGACTCGCGTGCGGACGGTACTCAACGAAAAGCAGCTGCACACTTTGCGAACTTGCTACAATGCCAACCCGAGGCCCGACGCTCTCATGAAGGAGCAGCTGGTGGAGATGACCGGCCTGAGTCCGCGCGTCATCCGGGTCTGGTTCCAGAACAAGCGGTGCAAAGACAAGAAGAGGAGTATTCTGATGAAACAACTCCAACAGCAGCAGCCAAATGACAAGACAGTAAGAGAAAGTTTCATTCCGGCTTTTATTCACTCATTCACCGCCAGGCATTTTAGAAAACGTCCAAAAATTCAATAATAATTAGATAGAAACCGAATCTACCAAATGACATCATCGAATAGAATACTTTTTGCCTCGTCCCGTTCTTTTAGAAGTTCTAATCAGATTCTCCCCCATTATCCCAGCTCTAAAAAATATATAGAATTGACAAGTACACTTGTCAAAGGCAGTGAAATGAGTTTTAAGTAAAGCATGCGTTATTGCCACCAATTTAAAATGCCCCCCCCCCCCCCCCCCCGACACCATTTACAACAATCAATACCATCCACAAATTCATGAATGTAACGCATGAAAGAAAACTCAAAAGGAACTTAAAAAAAAAAAAAAAAAACAGCTGTCGACGAATACAAGTGGTACTCTCACCGACGTTTTTTTTGTTTGTTTTTTTGGTGTGAGTGTGTGTCGATTGTTTTGACTGCCGGGGTGATTAATGTCCGGTGTAACTCTCCTCTCCCCAACCTGCAGTCTCATCCGCTCTGGCTGAACCACACCCAGTAACCCACATCTAGTTATCTTATTGTGATCAGTGACTCCACTCTTGAGCTGAGCATCTTTCTTACAGAACATCCAGGGACTGACGGGCACCCCGATGGTGGCGGCCAGCCCGGAGCGGCACGACGGCGGCATCCAAGCGAACCCCGTGGAGGTGCAAACCTACCAGCCGCCGTGGAAGGTCCTGAGCGACTTTGCGCTCCAGAGCGACATAGACCAGCCCGCTTTTCAGCAACTGGTGCGTTGCTTCACTTTTCTTCATAAAAAACAAAACAAAACAAAAAAAAACGTATTCAAGTCCAACGAAATAAATGCGGCATATTACCGAAATAAAACGATTTGTTAAGCCTTTATTGTAGCTGTTTGTGATTGTTTGTTTGTTTGTTCATTTCGACAGTCAGACAATGAACACGCCATTGTCGCTGAGATTTTATATGCATATAGGCAAGTCATAGAGAAAATCTTCATTTTAATGTAGCCTATTTCCCACCTCTCTTATTAAAACTGGTGCCACGAAAAGTGCAAGTGACATTTTTGGCAGTACAGTACAGTTTATGTCAGAACTTGTGAAGTGATTTTGTGACGAAAACCTTCGGGAAAATGTCTTGATCAAATTACACTCTTAGCTGCTTTATGCTAGATATTTAAAATGAACATACGGGGAACTAAATAAATAAGGGTGGTCTCAATTTTCTGTTTTTCTGGTTCATGACACGCAAAATGAAACAATCCCAAATATTGAAGCTCGTTTATTTTGTTATAGAGACATTGTAATTTTAGCACAATTCGTCATTAAATGAAGGTATGTGAAAAAATATTTATAAAATATAAGAACTCACGAGTCCGATATTTGTTCTTTTATATTTTTCTATCGTTCTATATTTGTCAAGAAACGCTTTTCTTGAAAAATACAAACACATTTTGTTTTTGGTCATTATTATTATTATTATTATTATTATTATTATTATTATTATTATTATTATTATTATTATTGTTGTTGTTGTTGTTATGTGATATAATTTAATATTTACAGTGACAACTCTCTTAAATCTAACATTAAGTTAAAAGGCTTTGTGGGTATATAATTGTAAAATGAACATGCAACGCATTTTAAGTATGTTCCAGTCATTTATTTTTTAATCTTCGTCGCCACAATTTGCATGGCAATACCGGATGTCACCTTCCCCGGTTGAGGTTTGAAGATTCTCATCGCTGACTGGTTTTTCCACAGGTTAGTTTTTCCGAGGGCGGACCGGGTTCAAACTCAACTGGCAGCGAGGTCGCGTCCATGTCATCTCAGCTTCCAGACACACCGAACAGCATGGTGTCGAGTCCCATTGAAGCCTGAGTCCGATCGAGGTTCTCTGGACAGACTCAAGCTCCCCATGTGTTCACCCCCCACCTCCAGACTGCACCAAACAACCGATCTGGTTGCGTTTTTTGACACTGTGAAGACAATCATGGGATTTTACGATACCATCGACATCCAATTCTTAAATCCACGCAGAAGATACAAACTTGCAACACTCAAGCCAACGCTGCTTGTCCATACATTTTTTTCTTTCTATTTTCTTTCTCTTTTTTCTTTTTTTGCCAAAAGTGAAGGCGCATACAGCTTCTCCAAGATTTTGGACTTCTGAGGGAGTCTGCGCTATGTGAAGGTTTTTCTTTTTAAAATGAAAAATCACCACTGATGACGAAAACAGCCCAAGTTTTCTTCGTGTGAATGAATTGAAGACCCAAGTATTAAAGGCATTTGCAACAAGGTACCTCTATTTCGTTACAATTCAGCTCGGGGACATTCGTGTGAGTTCGGGTCACCCGAGAATATATATTTTTTTTTTCCAAAGATGTGTATACCTATCCATTAAGTTAAATATGCGTTAGGGCTCTGTTTCCGTGGAAAATAATATTTATTATTTATTGTCAACAAAATTGCCACGTTTTCTGTATTTTTTTTAACTAACGTAAAAAGAGGTTTGAGCTGTATGTTTTTTTTCTCCTTTTTTTTCTTATTGCGATATTATTAGTTTGACTTTCAGCCGGCAAAATATTTGCAATTTCCTCTTTAATTTCAACGATAATTGCGTATTTATTCAACTATTTAAATACACGTTTTATTTATTTTATACTGGTAGTCATATTTAATGTTTGGGAAAGGTGGAGTTTCGATGAAACCACTACTGCAATTGAATGGTGTAAAGAAAATGTCACCACTTTTTTTCGGATGATGTTTTTGCCTGGAGTATTGTGTATCAAATTTATGAAGTAAAACAAATCCAAAACGTTTGCCTCTTTGGCTTAAAATAAACGGATTAATCCAATCACGGAACTCTTTGTCCAAACTAAAGGTCTGTTTTCCATCAACGATCACGTCATCATTTGGTTTCTGTTCCGTGTGTGCATTTATCTTCCCTTTTGCCCGAAGAATTCGACATACATGTCAAAAGTAAAAAAACCCCAAAAACAAAACAGTTAAGTTCATGTGATTTCTAATAAATGTCAATATTATTTCTATTGAATGGAAGTAAATACATTAATCTTGTTTGCGGACAAGCGTTTACGCAAACTCAAATAAACTGTATTAAAAAAAAAAAAACGAAACTAACGCTTGTTACTTGGAAAAAAAATTAATCTCATTTTTAATTAGAAAATGTACATCACTTGCAGATACGATCAAAAATGTGTTGATTATTTTCGTGGGAAAGCGGACGTGTTATATATGCAACTGGAAATTAAATATAAAATTTAAACTATGGTGATCAAAGGGAATTGATTATTTCTATTAATTTCGGCTGCAATTGGCTGGCAATCAGTTCAGGATATACCCCGCCTAATGCCCGAAGCCGGCTGCTATAGGGTCAAGCTCCCCCGCGACCCTTGTGGGGAAAAGCGGTCAAGAAAATGGATGGATGGATGGATGGATGGATGGATGGATGGATGGATATTAATTTCGGAACATTTTTTTTTAATGAAATCGAAAGTAAGTTGCTGTACACATTATTACCACTCTTTTGAGTCGAGCAAAAATACTTGTAAATCCAATACAAGATCCAAAGTGGCGTGTGTTATTCTTTGATTGCAGGATGGGTCAGTAATTCTTCATTTATCCATCCATCCATCCATCCATCCATCCATCCATCCATCCATCACGGCTTATAGAGAATTATAACGTACGGGCAAAGGCGGCGCCAATTTATTAAAGCTCGACTGCAGCTTGGAGTTGACCACAGTCTGTTAAATGACAACGTAATGATTTCAAAACATGTTTTCCAATTTCAATCATCATTGAAATAATCTGCTAAACGGTCGCGTATAATTATTTAACTGTACAGACAACTTAATTAGTTTTATTTTAACACTTGTTAACGTCATAGAAATGTAAAATCTATAGCTAGTCTTAAAAGTCGAGCTATATGGCAAATAAAACGAAAACTGATCAATGACGCTGACTCGAGGGGGTGGTGTGTGTGTGTGTGTGTGTGTGGGGGGGGGGGGGGGGGTGGGGGGGGGGGGGGGGGCAGTGTCACTCACACTGGTGTCGGAAGGGTCGTAGGCGCACACTGGCAGCCACACTTCAGTCCACCTGCCCCGTGGCTGTGGCTACTTAGTAGTTCACCGCCACCAAAGTGTGAGCGCACGAATAATGTATGCACTGTGATACGTCTTTGAGTGTCCAAAAAAAAGCGCTATATGAAGCTGATCCATTAATAATAATAATAATAATAATAATAATAATAATAACAATAATAATAATAATAATAATAATAATAATAATAATAATAATAATAATAATAATAATAATAATAATTATTATTATTATTGTTATTGTTATTGTTATTGTTATTATTATTATTATTATTATTATTATTATTATTATGAGACGTGAGCATTAGGGGGTTGGGTTAGGGGTGACTTGCTTAAGATTTTTAAAATTATATAGCCTACTACAACAATAAGTCAAACGCCGTAGGCAACGTACGAAGGTAGGACAGGACTGCTGTGTATAATCATGAGAGATGAGACTCTCCATAACTAACCCATCCCATTATGATATTACAGTACCTAAAAGCTCATGCAGTTTGTGAAAGTCACATGCACAAACACCGAAAACAGGTGAGCCTTGATAATCCTGTGATCTCATTTTAAGTCGACAGCAAGTAATGGATAAAAATGTGTGCGTTTTGCTGGTTAAAGTGGAAGTCACTCCAAAAAAACGTTCTTTACAGAAATATGTTTAATGTAGCTCTGCTAGTTTAAATATGGTATTCTATTGCGTCTGACTGTGGATTACCAGTTAAGCAGCATAATATAATACACCAATATTTTTCTATCTCAGGGCTTGGCCATTTTGCCACTTGCTTTTTTTTTTTTTTTTTTTTTTTTTTTTTTTTTTTTTTTTTTTTTTTTTTTTTTTTTTTTTTTTTTTTTTTGAAGAGCTCAGAATTGTTCATTCGGTAGTCTTACCGATTCAACGTCTTGTCATCATTGCTCTTTTCCTTTTTTTTTTTTTTTTTTTTTTTTTTTTTTTTTTTTTTGTGTGTGTATGTGTGCGTGCGTTTGCGTGCGTGCGTTTGCGTGCGTGCGTGCGTTTGCGTGTGTGCGTTTGCGTGCGTTTGCGTGCGTGCGTGCAAATACGTATAAATTTATACTCATTCATTCACCTAAAACCTTATAAATATCCCATTACCCTTCGCCTTAACCAGGTACTTCAGAATCTTGCCAGAGTCGTGAGATTTAAATGGTCAGGAGACCAGAGAAAAGGTCAGAAAAAAAAGAAATAAAGAGAAAAGAAAGGTAAATCAAAGTGACATCCAGCACCGACCAAACACTTCCTGCCTTCCCCATGATTACAAAATCAAAGTCTTACGCCAACCCCGGAAGCCTCTAAATTCCAGCAAATTTAGCGAGATCTCAAGAGCCCAGAGGAAAAACTAAAGAGAGGAAGGAGGGAAGGATCGATAAGGCAGAGTGAGATCAATAGAAGCCAGTACATCCAATCCATCAAAGTGAAGTCCAGCACCAACAAGACCCCTCCTGCGTGGTTACAAAACCGGAGTCTTATGCCAACCCCAGAAACCTCATACTTCTAATAAATTAAGATCTCAAGTGACCAGAGGAAAAACTAAAGAGAGGAAGGAGGGAAGGATAGATAAAGAAAAGTGAGAACCACAGACACCAGCACCAACTGATTCAAGGGGCTGTGGGAGGGAGAGGGTACTTCTGTTGAGTTTCAGTAGATGCTGGTGCGACGGATCTGGCATGCATAAGGACCACCACCAAAGAGAGAAGCCGTCAACCGCGGTCCAGCAAAGCGAGCACCCCCCCCCCCCCCCCACCCCCCCCCGGAATCCCCAGGCCGCGGCAGCACCAAGGCCACCCCCAAGCCACCCGAGCGGACACCGGTCAGCGAGCCGACCCAGATACCCGGAACACCCCCGCCCCAGCCCCGGCCCACACCCCCGAGCCCAAGGCCGCAGAACGAGGCCCAGCGGGCCCCCACAGCGCCCCACCGGTCCCCAGCCCCCATCCCCCCACGACCCCCCCGCACCCCACCCAAACCCGCCATCCACCACGACCCAGGCCCCACCACCCCCGACCCCCAAACCCCCGAACACACCCCGACCCCCAGCACCCAACCCCCCACCCACCCATACCTCCACCCCCCCCCCAAACAAGCCGCCCCCCCCCGACGGCCGCCACCCCCCCCCCCGCGAACCCGGCCCCCCGCGAGAACCCCCCACCCCCCCCCGGAAACCGGCACCGGGCAGCAGCGCAGAGAGGGAAGATGTGCCCACCCCACCTCCAGCCGCGCGAGATTTGCACCGCGGCGGGAGGGGGGAAGCAGAGGAGGAAGCACCAGGGGAGAAGGCGGGACACCAGAACACCGAGCCCGGTGGGGAGAGGCCCCGGTCGTCACGCCAGAGTACAAGTGACACCTAACCCTGTTACTGAGTCCGCCAGCTCGCCGACTGGCGAGCTCTACCCTTACACCGTGAATGTGGCCCCACCCAGTGTATATACAAGTGTGTGCGTGTGGTGCATTAAAATTGGGAGCAGGTGAGTCGGAGCAGAGGGAAAAAATTTCCCCTACTCCGACACACCCGTATCCCCCCCCAAAAAATGAATATGTATATGTGTGGTGCATTAAAAAAGGGAATGGAGGGACAAAGTGGTGGGGCAGGGACACAAATGGGGGGGACCACAGCGCTGCCAGGCACTGCAGTCCATCCCCTCTGATGGCTCCCCGCCCCAACTCACCCCTCCCCTTGGACGTGAGGTGCATTAAAATTGGAGGGGAGTTGAAGGGTGAAGACGGTGTTTCCACCCTTCCCCACCCCACCAAGAAATGTGTTGTGTGCCCTATGTGTATATTTACAAAGTGTATAGTGCAAGCTAGTGAAGTGAGTAAGAGGAGCGACCAGCGGGGCCTCACCCAACCCGGCGGGTGTAGGTGGCACGCCCGCCCCCCAGCACCCCCACCCCCCGCCGCCCCCCACCTCATCCACCCGGCACCACAATGGGCGGACAGCCAGCGCAGCAGGGCTACCGGACAGCCCACCAGCCACCGGGGCCCGCCCGGGGCACCAGGAGTTATACCGGAGCGGGGCAGGCCCCAAACCCTCGCCCGGCCCCCGGAGCCCGACGCCCGGGCCGGGGAGGGAGCCCCAGGCCCAGGGAGAGGGAGGGGGAGGGGCCGCAGGGCAGACAGGGAAGGGGGGGGGGGGGGCGGGGGAAGCGGGGAGAAGACGACAAGAAGGCGAAAGGGCGGCTGCAGGGCAGGAGGCGGGGGGGGAGAGGAGGAGGGAGGGCGACAAGGGAAAAGGGACCGGGAGGCAGAGGAGGATGGGCGGGAGGAGGCGAGGAGGGAGAGGCGACGGGGGGGAGGAAGGGGGAGGGGAGAGGGAACCACGGGGCACACCGGAGGCCCACCCACCCCGAACCGCGCCGCCGGGCACGGAGCAGCGGACCGCGCCGGGACGGCACCGCCCCGGGCACCAGGGGAAGCACCCCAACACCGCACCCCACAGGGGGCCCAGGGAGCGGCCAAGACGCAACCGCCACCGAGCAGACAACGGGGGGGGGGGGGGGGGGGGGGGGGCAGAACCACCCCCGCCCGACCACAGGGGACGGCGTCAAGAAAATTGACTAATTAGCATGCAGTAACACCAAGTGTTGATGCTTAGTGCCCACTAGAAATAGATCTTAAGGAGTTATTGAGTATAGTGTCGTATAGTGTGGTATGCTCGAGCCCACTAGCAGCAACTAGGTTCCTGACTATATAAAAATAAAAACAATCAGATACAAAATACCAAATACAGGAGCAGCGAAAACAGAAGTTGTAACGATGTGGTGGCTCTCGTTAACAGGCAGAATCTTGGCAGGATTAAGTTGCCAAATTGAGATTAAAATATTCTATGTACATAGACCATATTTGTTTAAATCTTGATACTTGATTTTTATTTAAGGCAGAGATTTTTTCCATTGAGATATAATTTATTAGTAAGTTTAACCAGTGGTCGATATTTAGAGATTGTTTATTTTTCCAATTGACAAGGATTATTTTTTTAGCAATAGTAAGGGCTATAAATATAGATTGAGATTGTTTACATGGTCGCTCAGTTATTGTTAAGTCACCTAGTAAACACAGTCTTGGAGATAAAGGAAGCCTACAGTTTAATATATCAGCGAGCTTTTCCAAGATTTTAGTCCAGAAATGCAGCACTGGAGTACATGACCATAAAGCATGAAGATAAGTATCGGCAGTGTTTTGTGAGCACTGGAGACAAATGTCGGAGTCAGAGAGTCCCATTTTTTTCATCATATATTGTGTAATATATGTTCTATGAAGTATCTTATATTGGATAAGTTGCAAATTTGTCTGTTTGGTCATTTTAAATACATTTTCACAGATTTGGGTCCAAAAGTCTGGTTCCGGAACTATAGACAAGTCTTTTTCCCATTTTAAAGTCGGTAAATACGTTTTATTTGTGTATAAAAATAACTTATATATTTTTGATATTTTCTTTATTGTTGTTGGAGAAAGCTTTATAATATCTTTAGCTAAGACAGGCAGTTGGAGCGTATCTTGAAGTGTTGGGATTTGTTTCTTAACCATATTTTTAACTTGCAGATAATGTAAGAAATTTCCCTTTTTTATTTCATATTTCTGGACCAAGTTTGTATATGATATAAACTTATTATCTGAGAAAAGATGATGAAGGTGTGTAATTCCTTTCTGCTCCCATAGGCTTAAATGGAACGACTGATTATTAAGTTGAAAGTCGGGGTTATGCCAAATGGGAGAGAGCCCACAGGGCGCCAATTGGGAGTTTGTAATTTCTAATGCCTTCCACCAGGCAGTCAGGGTGGCGGCTATCATTGGGTTTTTAAAACAATTATGTCGTCTTATTGATTTTGTAATAAAGAGTAAATCTGACAGTCTAAGATTATTACAATCCTTCTGCTCCAATTCCAACCAACAGTTAGTATCTCTGTTGGGTTGTGTCCATAGCACAAGATATTGTAGTTGATTAGCTAGATAATAGTACATAAAGTTTGGTGCCTCTAAACCTCCTTTAGATTTACTTTCCTGAAGAGTAGATAGACTAATTTTGGCTTTTTTTTTATTCCAATAGAATTTTATGATAGCAGAGTCCAGCGATTGGAACCAGTTAGACGTAGGTTTAAATGGAATCATTGAAAATAAATAATTAATCTTTGGTAAAACTTTCATTTTTATAGTAGCTATCCGTCCTATTAAAGAGATCGGAAGATTATTCCAGCGTTCCAGGTCACTACGGATACTATCCAATAATGGTGAAAAATTTAAAGAAGTTAATTCAGTTAACTTAGGTGAAATTTTAACACCTAAGTATTTTAAATTACCTGTAGGAAAGGAGTAGTGTGGATCCTGACTTGTAGGATTCCATGAATTTTCTGTAATAGGTAATAATGTTGATTTTGTCCAGTTAATAGAGTAATCTGATAAGTGAGAGAATTTAGTTATTAATTTAAATGCTTCCCCTAGCGAAATAGCAGGTTCTTCTAAATAGAGTAATATATCATCGGCATATAGATTAATTTTATGTTCTATTGTCCCGGAGTGGATTCCTTGGATCCGTCTATCCTGACGTATAGCTAATGCAAGCGGCTCAATAAATATAGCAAATAATAAAGGAGAAATTGGGCACCCTTGTCTTGTTCCCCTTTGTAAAGTAAAACTCTGTGATGTAATCCCATTAGTAGTAACTGTAGCTTTAGGAGAATCATATAATATTGAGACCCATTGAATGAATGACTCCCCGAAGCCGAATTTATTTAAGACAGCAAAGAGGAAGGACCAGTTAACTTTATCGAATGCTTTTTCTGCATCCAGCGAAATAACAACTGCCTTTTTATCATGCCGCTGTGACATACTAATCAAGTTAAAGAGTCTCCTAATATTATTAGTAGAATGACGACCTTTAATAAAACCTGTTTGATCACTATGAATAATTGTCGAGATTACCGTCTCTAATCGAGATGCCAAGGCCTTAGCGATAATTTTAATATCGGTATTAATTAGTGATATCGGTCGGTAACTTGACGGGAGGGTAGGGTCTTTTTCTGGCTTTAATAAAAGTTTAATTGCTGCTATATTCATATCTTGACGTATATCACCTTTACTTTTAATTTCAGTTACTACTCTTAGAAATAATGGAGCAAACATTAACCAGAAATGTTTAAAAAATATAGCCGGAAAGCCGTCTGGACCAGGTGCTCTGCCATTAGGCATACTGTCTAAAGCACGATACAACTCATCTATAGTAAGCGGGGTATCGAGAATATCTTTATGTTCAATAGATAACTGAGGTATATTTAAGCTGTTTAGGAATTCCTCAATATATTCAGGGTTAGGTCTATTAATTTCTGTGTATAGATTTCGATAATAGTTATAAAAAATATGGTTAATTTCTTCTGGTGATTGTGTGCATTCACCATTTATATCTTTAATAGCCGTTATAAGAGATTTTTCCCGATTCCGTTGAAGTTGATTTGCCAGGAATTTACCTGATTTATTATTATGTTCAAAATTATTATATCTCAACTGTTGTATTATAAACTCTGTCTTTTTAGATAACATGTTATCTAACTGTATTTTTATATTCTGTAGTTCTATCCATATTTGATTATTTGGGTTTAATACATATTCATCCGTTAGTTGTTTAATTTTATCTTCCAGGTATTTTTCTAATTTTTGATCCTGTTTCTTTTTATAAGTTGAATATGATATAATTTTCCCTCTAATTACCGCTTTCCCTGCTTCCCAGAGAAGAGATGGAGATATATTTGGAGAGTCATTTATTTCCAAAAAATCTGCCCACTCCCTTCTAATAATTTTATCAAACTCTACGTCTTTCAGTAATGAGATGTTAAAACGCCATATCGGGGGAGGTTTAAAGGTAGAGTCAATTTGTAGAGTGAGGGAGACTGGTGCATGATCACTTATAATTATAGAATGTATTTTTATAGCAGTTTTATCAACAATAGAATTATTTGTAAGGAAAAAATCAATTCTTGAGAATGATCGGTGCACAGCAGAGAAGAAAGTAAATTCCTTCTTAGTTGGGTTTTGAAGTCTCCAGCCATCGCTGAGGCCAAAATCCTCCATATACTCATCTATTACTTTAGCGGATCGTAATCGC
Organism: Festucalex cinctus; assembly: GCF_051991245.1. Classification (NCBI taxonomy): domain Eukaryota; kingdom Metazoa; phylum Chordata; class Actinopteri; order Syngnathiformes; family Syngnathidae; genus Festucalex; species Festucalex cinctus. Next base: position 2,504,895 of record NC_135415.1, read on the forward strand.
CTTGTATATATCGTATTATTAGAACGATCTATTAACGGGTTCAAGACCGTGTTAAAATCACCTCCAATAATAATAGTAGAATTTGTTGCTAAATCGAGTAACCGAGAGAAAAATTCATGGAAAAAATCAGGGTCATCATTATTTGGGGCATATAAATTACCAATTGTATATACTTTATTAAATATAGTTACCTGGATAATAATATATCGGCCCTCTAAATCTGTTACTATATTATTTAGAGTAAAGAATAAATTCTTATGTATAAGTATAGAGACACCTCTTTGTCTACTATTATAGGAGGCAGAGTAAACTTGACTAAAATTTTTATCTATAAATAATTTTTCTTCTGATTTTTGTAAGTGGGTTTCTTGTAGGAGACAAATATCTGCCTTAAATTTTGAGAGATGGTCTAAAATTTTTATTCTTTTTGCCTGGGAGCGAGCGCCACACACATTCCAGGAGACCAGAGCTAATTTCTGCATACAAGCAATATAGACTCAGTCTTATGTATACATCTATATAAGCTGCTTATTAATATTAACATATTGTAGGATAGCAAAAGAGTAATTAGGCAATTTATATAATTTATATAAAGAGAGAGATAGCAAGTAGATAAGTATAATAGTGAAGAAACGTGGGGGGAAGTGAGTGTGAAGGAAATCTGTGGGGGATTCAACATAACAATACACCAGTAAATGGTGACCTAAGCGAGATTATTATTATTATTATTAATTTATTTTTTTAAGAATATATTTCTATATTATTATTATTATTATTATTATTACTTTATAGCCTATGCATAATATAAATTCATATTCTATTTCGTAACCCATTATCCATACATATACATACATATACATATACATATATATACATATATACACATATACATACACATACATATACATATACCTACGTCAAATAATCACACAATGCTCGGCTCTACCAATTGTCAGTTAGAACAGCCAAGGGGTCGAGGTTGGGTTTCGGAATAGCTGGCCGTCGATATATAATTTATCAACGACCATCGAAGTCCGTTTACCCTCCTGTCTATTTTGTTTCATGATAGGAAACAGTACTTTTCGCCGCTCGTTTATCTCTCTTGGGAATTGATCATTCATCCCGAAAGATGTCCCTTTGAGCTCCCGTCCTTTACTTTTTACCAATTCTTTATGTTTAAAAAATTGGTAAAAAGTAAAGGACGGGAGCTCAAAGGGACATCTGGATAAAAATGTGTGCGTTTTGCTGGTTAAAGTGGAAGTCACTCCAAAAAAACGTTCTTTACAGAAATATGTTTAATGTAGCTCTGCTAGTTTAAATATGGTATTCTATTGCGTCTGACTGTGGATTACCAGTTAAGCAGCATAATATAATACACCAATATTTTTCTATCTCAGGGCTTGGCCATTTTGCCACTTGCTGACAAACTGCAAATGACATCATAGTTGCTCAGGGCTCAGGTAAAGACCAATCAGAACCTCAGAAAACGTGAGCTGTGATTGGTTGTTACCTCTGCACTAAGCAACTGTGATGTTACCAAGTGACAGCAATTAGCAAAATGCGATGGATAAAAATGAGTGAATTTTGCTGCGTAATTCATATTCCACGAATGCAATATTAATCAGAATGCCAACAACATATTATATCAAGGCTCCTTTATTATCGTCAAAGGCCTCCAAGGAAGACCAACAAGCCATGGTGGTGGCAGAAGTTGTCACATTTCAGTTTGTTTGGGTTTTTGTTTTATTTTGGTGAGTGTTGGTTGTCTGGTGTTCCTGTCCTTTTTTCCCCCCCAGTCTCGTTATGGTTAACCTTGTCCACCTGTGTGTGCCTTCCCTCCCCGTTTGTGTGACCTAATTAGTGCCCTCTGCCTGCTGTGTCTCCCAGGTGTGGCCTGTTAGTGTCATTAGTGTTGGTATAAGGGAGTGGTGTTTGTCTCACGCGGGTGTGGGAGCATTGTTTGAATGTTTGCATGTTTGCTTGTTTGAACGTAGTATCACAGTGTTGTCTTTCCACCAAGTCTACCAAGTCTACCAAGTCTACCAAGTCTACCAAGTCTACCAAGTCTGCCACGTCTGTCAAGTCTGCCACGCCAAGTCTACCAAGTCTGCCACGCCAAGTCTGCCAAGTCTGCCAAGTCTGCCACGCCAAGTCTGCCAAGTCTGCCACGCCAAGTCTCCAAAGTATTCCATGTCACGCCAAGTCTCCAAAGTCTTCCACGTCACGCCAAGTCTCCAAAGTCTTCCACGTCACGCCAAGTCTCCAAAGTCTTCCACGTCACGGCAAGTCTCCAAAGTCTTCCACGACACGTCTTCCAAGTCTCCAAAGTCTCTGCATCAGTTCACGCAAGTCAGTCCAGGTTCGTCATGCCGGTTCAGGTCCCGTTCGTCATGCCAGTTCTTCCCCAGTCCGTCATGCCAGGTCAATCCCCATTTCATCCTGTCAATAAAGTCATTCTGGTTGCTGTCATTCCACTTCTCCCTGCCTTGTTATTCCGCCTCTGGGTCCATCCACCACACCCCCATTGTAACCGAAGTGGCAAGAACTGAGCAGGAACGCCTTAACACCAAAGCAGTGTCCCAGGGCCAGCAAGGGTAGGTGGGCATCATGGGAAGGTGTCACAAGCAGGCCCATGTCATGTTCTGACCTGTGGAAGATCCCCCAAACCAGACTTAGCTTCCTGATTAGAGCAACATACGACACTTGCCCTGTCCCAGAAGCCTCCACCAATGGTTCGGTGCCGAAGAACTTGTCCCCTTTGCAACACCATCAATGCGAGTCTGGAGCACATCCTGTGTGGCATAGCACTGTCCCAAGGCCGCTACAGATGGCGACACAATCTAGTGCTGAAAAAGCTGGCAGTGACATGCAGACAGGAGGCAAACAGTTGGCCTTCTGTCCTAGACAGACATCACATCCAGTTCACAAGGTCTGGAGAGAGAAACAAATCGTCCCATCAGGGAAATACAGCAAGACACCTCTCATCGGGCAGCGAGCGGAGCATGAGGGTGGACCTGGGGAGGCAACTCCAGTTTCCCAGGGAGATTGTCGAAACATCTCTGCGGCCTGACCTAGTCATTTGGCCAGAAGCTCTCAGGACAGTCCTTTTGGTTGAGCTCATTGTCCCATGGCAAGGGGGCTTGGAGGCTACTAATGAGCGGAAGTGAGCCAAGTATGCAGACCTGGCTGCAGAATGCAGTGCAGGGAGGCTGGCTGGAAAGCAGTTACATGTCCCGTGGAAGTGGCTTTATAGGTTCCTCTACTGCTCTTCTACTCCGTGAAATAGGATGCAACGGAGCGAAGCATCGGAAAGCCGTGAAAGAGCTGGCTGAAGAGGCGGAGAAAGGAGCTTCTGGCTGTGGCTAAGGAGAAAACACATGAGTTGGGGGGAGGCGAATAACACCTAGGGCATCAGCCGAGGGCGTCAGGGAGACATCCCTGCCGTCGCTCCGCCACCAGTGGACATTCTGGGGTTAAAGGAGCGAAACGTAAACAACTGGTGGTCCCCAGGAGATGTTACCAGCACCGGCCAACATAGGTGATGAGTGAGGTGTCGCACCTGCTATCAAGGCACTGGTGGAAGTGCGTCAGGCAGCAATGCCCAGCAGGGATTACCACCACCTATGTAACAGCACACAACCTACAAAAAAAGTCTGTTGGTGCCATATGCTAAACCTAACAGGAAGGCGGTTTGCGTTTCAAAATTCTTACTTAATGAAGCATTCCCGGTTGTACATTTCACCCAGAGTTACCATAATTTGAAGACATATGTAACAAAGCTGCAAAAAACTCTTTTTGAGCCATATGCTAAACATAACAGGAAGTCTGCCATTTTGATTTACTTTGGAACTTGTTGCCATTTTTGGGCCGTTTTATAGAGGTGTTATTTTAACAAACACCTCCTACAGAATTTATCCGATCATCTTCAAACTTGGTGTGATTCATCTTAAGATGTTGAAGATGAAAAGTTAATGAAAGCTTTTTATTTCGTCGCACGCTGTTGCTGTTGCTGTTAATTATTTCTTAATGAAGCATTCACGGTTGTACGAAACACCTAGAGCTACGAAAATTTGGAGGCATATGTAACAGTCCACGATGTACAAAAAAGTCTTTGGGTGCCATGTGCTAAACCCAACAGAAGTCCCCCAGGTAAGGGGGGGACCAAATTTTGAGTTCAAAAATTCCTCTTTAAAGAAGCATTCCCGGTTGCACATTTCACCTCGCGCCATCATAATTTGGAAGCGTACACAATAGCCCACAATGTACAAAAGAAATCTCATGGAGCCATATGCTAAACAAAACAGGAAGTCTGCCATTTCTTTTTTTGTTTTTTTGTTTCTTTTGTTGCCATTTTTGTGGCCTTTTATAGGGTTTATATTTTAACAAACCCCTCCTACAAAATGTATCCGACAGTCTTCACTTGGTGTGTTTCATCTTAAGATGTTTAAGATGCAAAATTATCTAATGTTTTTTATTTCGTGCATGCCGATGCCGTGGTGATGATTTGTTTGCCAAGATAAATGCTTTTTTTGAGAGTCTCAACATGCGAAAACTCATGAAACTGCACACACGTTAGACCTCTCATGAACATGAATATTTTAGAGATTTCTTGTTCAATTTGCAATAAATGGCTCAATAGCACCCTCTAGACATTTTTATGAAGCATTTCTGATTGCATGATTCAGCTAGATTGTTGAATCAGCCCAAGACCTACAAAAAATTATTCAGTAGCCATATACTAAACCAACCAGAAAGTCTGCCATTTTGATTTTATTTTGGGAATTGCGCAGCATTTTTGGCATTTTAATGAAACTTTGCACACGCAAGTCATGGCAAAACCATTTACATTTTAGACAGTCCTTGTCGTATGTAACAGTACCCCAGCGTGCCAGTACCCCGACGTGCAAGTAACCCAACGTGGCCAGGGTTGCGAGGGCCCTTTATAGCTGCTCACAGCTCTAGTTATTATTCCTTATTATTATTATTTTTTTCTCCGTAAACATTTAGGCGACCTAAACATTTACCAAAATTCACTAAACTTTGCACACTCTTCGGGTCTGGCGAAAAATGTGATATTATGAAGTTGTCATAACAACGTGGCTCTGTAGCGACCCCTAGCGTACAACAATAAAAACCAATCCTGGCACGTTTGACCTAGAGCTTCGAAAATTGGCAGGCACGTGTAATATTATTTTACTTTCCACCGCTCAAAATGTTCACTGGCATCAGACCTCATTGAGACAAAACTCATTGAGCTTTACACATTCATCACACCTGACAAAAAAAAAAAAAAAAACATATGTAAAGGTTTATTATGCCATTTTCAAAGAAATTCTGCTTCCAATGTGCCAGTACCCCAACATGCCAGCACCCCAACGTGGCCCGGGCTGCGAGGGCCCTTTATAGCTGCTCGCAGCTGTACTTATTATTATTATTATTATTATTATTATTATTATTATTAGGGCCCGAGCATCTGCCGCTGCGTTGTCCCTCTTGTTTTTCGTTCAAATTATTAGGGCCCGAGCAGCGATCGCTGCGAGGTCCCTATTGTTTTTCGTTTGAATTATTATTATTATTATTATTATCGTTAGTGCCCAAGCAACTACCGCTGCAAAGTCCCTATTATTTTCGTTCGAATTATTATTACTTTATTATTATTATTATTATTATTATTATTATTATTATTATTATTATTATTATTATTATTATTATTATTATTATTAGGGCCCGAGCAGCGACCGCTGCATGGTCCCTATTGTTTGTCATTCGAATTATTAATTATTATTATTATTATTATTATTATTATTATTATTATTATTATTATTATTATTCTCCACAAACTATCGCATTTTTGAGGACCTAAACATTTACGAAAACACAGGAAAATTTTGCACACTCTTCGGGCCCGGCGAAATATTTAATATTACGAAGTTGTCATAACAACGCGACTCTATAGCCGAATTTTTGAAAGACCAATTTTTGCAGATTTTTGCACATTTACAGGGGGCATATTTTTGCCCACTGCCTACACTTGCCCTACACTTTTCTACCGATTGACTTCAAACTTGGCCTAGACCATATGAAGACCTGGGCCAACAACAGGGGAAAAATCTTTAGTTTTCGAAATACTATATGACAGGGGCGGGGCATTAAATTTTGTGTTTCACATTTCCTTCTCCATGAAAGAGGAAATGCTTAATAACTCCCCAGTACATACTTGGCATGATGTGGACAGATGTGGCAGGACAGACTTGGCAGAAGGTGGACAGACTTGGCATGACATGGACAGATGTGGCAGGACAGACTTGGTAGAACGTGAACAGACTTGGCATGACGTGTACAGATGTGGCAGGACAGACTTGGCAGAACGTGGACAGAATTGGCAGGACAGACTTGGCAGAACGTGGACAGAATTGGCATGACATGGACAGACGTGGCAGGACAGACTTGGCAGAACGTGAACAGACTTGGCATGACGTGGACAGACTTGGCAGAATGTGAACAGACTTGGCAGAACGTGAACAGACTTGGCATGCCGTGGACAGACTTGGCAGAACGTGGACAGACGTGGCAGGACAGACTTGGCATGACGTGGACAGACGTGGTAGGACAGACTTGGCAGAACGTGGACAGACTTGGCATGACGTGGACAGACGTGGTAGGACAGACTTGGCAGAACGTGGACAGACTTTGCATGACATGGACAGACGTGGCAGGACAGACTCGGCAGAACGTGAACAGACTTGGCATGATGTGGACAGACGTGGCAGGACAGACTTGGCAGAATGTGGACAGACTTAGCAGAACGTGGATACTTGAGCAGAACGTGGAGATATGAGCAGTACGTGGAGACACTTGAGTTGAGGTGGAGACACTTGAGTTGGAGGTGAGAGACTTGACCAGACATAGAAAAACTTGACCAGGCGTAGAGAAACTTTATCAGACATAGAGAAACTTGACCAGACGTTGAGACTACTAACAGCTTAGCACACCTTAACTGTACAAGGCATGATAAGACAAGACAATGCTGCCACGACGCGTGAACAAACACCACTCACTAAATACAACACTAACCAGACACTAACAGACTTGGCAGAACGTGAACAGACTTGGCATGGCACTAATTAGCAACACATATGGGGAGGGGAGACACACACAGGTGGATGAGGTTAACTAGGACGAGACAAAACCGGACAAAAAGACAACATAAAACCCAAAACTAGACCAAAACCCAACCCCTCAAATCGGAAACATGACAGTAAAGTGGATAGTGCAAAACTAGTGGTGAGTTAAGAGGAGCGACTAGCGGGGTCTCTCCCAACCCGGCGGGTGCAGGAGGCACGCCCGCCCCCCAATACCCCTGCACCCTGCCCCCACCAGCACCCCGAAGGGTGGACAGGGCCAGCGCGGCGGGGCTACCGGACAGCCCTTTGGCCACCAGGGCACCACCGGGGCATCTACTGAAGTGGGGCAAGCCGGAAACCCCTCGTGCCTTGCCCCCGGGCTGGAGCCCGAAACCCAGGCTGGGGAGGGAGCCCCGGGCCCAGGGGAGTGGGCTGGAGGCAGAAAGGGAAGGGGAGAGGGGGACGAAGGCAGGAGACGACAAGAAGAGGAAAGGGCGGCAGCAATGCAGGAGGGGGAGGGGAGGAGGAGGGAGGGCGACGAGGGAAAAGGGACCGGGAGGCAGAAGAGGACGGGTGGGGTGAGGCGAGGAGGGAAAGGCGACAGGGGAGGAGGAAGGGTGAGGGGAGAGGGAAGCACGGGGCATACCGGAGGCCCACACGCCCCAAACCACATCGCCGGGCATGGAGCAAAGAGCCGCGCCGTGGTGGCACCGCCCCGAACACCAGGGAGAGCACCCTTCTTTTTTAGGAAAAAATCACCACCACACATTAACAGAAGACCAGAGGTGTAGACTGAGAAAGAGTTCAACTGTATACATCCTGTATTTATATAGTGCTTTTTCCTGAGTGAAAACTTAAGACCGTGCCTTTAAGATGTGCATGTCTTAAGACAAAGGAAATATGTCTGAAGATGTCTTGATGACATTAAACGTCTTCAAGACACAAAAATCTGTTTGGGCGTCATCCCATGTTCTGCTTCTGTCATGATACCATGTCTCAAGACATCTTAAGATCTGCATAGAAGTATGTCTGAAGATGTCTTAAGTTATTCAGTGTCTTCAAAACAAAAAAAATCAATTTGGGTGTTTTCCCATGTGCTGCTCTGTCAAGGAATGGTGTCTTCAAATTTTTATCTTAAGACATCAGCTGGGGAAAAAAATCGATATCACAATATATTGTTGCGCTCTCTGTTGTAATAAATTATCGATACGCTGACGGTAGATATCGATGTCGTGTGTCCAGTTGTGCAGTGTTATGTTATAAATGTTGATGCACTTTAATTTGTCTCACTTTACAATGTATATAGTTAAAAGGCTAAGAGGCAGTGAGGCACAATGCAGAACTTTGTACATTGTACAAGTTTTGGCATTAAATACATTAATAATTAGACATTTTCCCTTTTTATGGGCATTTGTTTGGCTTTTTCAGTCACATATCGTGATATATTGCTAATTTTTTGACAATATATAAAAAATTGTAGATATCATGTATCGTGATATTATCGATATCGTGAGTCAAATATCGTCACAGTATCGAATCACGGTTTACCCATCTCGTCCCACCCCTAATCTTGACGTGCCAACATGTCTTGAGATGTCTTTATTTTGCTTATTAAGACATCTTAGGACGTCTTGAGACATGTTGATGGCTGAGTATGTTGACCACAAAGTCTTTGTAAGTGCAGACATGCTCCACATAGATACAAGTGATTTTAAATACAATTTTTTGTTATGGTGCTAAATAAAAAAAAAAAAAAAAAGTCACCAACAAACAGTGAATTAATGAAATAGATGAATGAACAAGTCTGCTACTAATACCACCAGAGAATAATTAACATCAAACGTTAACAATAAAAATGCAATCTCAAGTCTTACTATTTGGATTGTGCAGCTTGGCATGCTGGGAATTCCAGCATCGACTTTGTATTTCACAAGAGTGTTGTTTTGTGCGCACGTAATTTTTTATTTTATTTTTTTTGCATGATTTCATAATTAGATTTTGTGTAAATTTATTCTTTTGTCCATTCTTCTCCATGTGCTCAATGCTACCCACTGGTTTGCATTCCCTTACTGCTGAACTCACTTCCACTATACACATATGGATATAGCTGCATGAGCAACAGATAGACACGACTCGTTTTGAGCTGTGTGCCCACAGATATAACACTAGATGAAGCGGCTGGAGTGAAATGTAGAGTGGCTGCCATCTTGAAACAGGAGTCCCGCAACAGTTCCCACCCCTCCACTTAATTTATTTCTATAGAGACCATGGGCATAACTCAACTCAAGCACAAATCAAAACATAACTCGCTGAATATTTAAGCGATTTTCATGTGTTTTGTTTTGTTGAAAAGGTCAGACATTAAGCTATAATATAGTAGAATCAGTGTGAAACTATTTCTTCACTCAAAATTTTCAAAATAATAATAATAATAATAAAAAATATATTTCCATTATATAAATATATATTATCTGTTTTTGAGTATAAAATAATACATATGCATATATAGCTATGTGATTGGCTCGAGCAAAAGGGTCTTTATTGATCAAAAAATAAAAATTGCTATATTCATATATTATAATTCCACACTTAATTCCCTTTAAAATGATAGATAATACGGCGGATGATCATTTAGCACGTCCGCCTCCCAGTGCTAAGGATGCAAGATTGAGTCCAGGCTCCGGCCTTCCTGGATAGAGTTAGCATGTTCTCCCCAAGCCTGCGTGGGTCTTCTCCGGGTGCTCCGGTCTCCTCCAACATTCCAAAAACATGCATGGCAGGTTAATTGGGCACTCTGAATTGTCCCTAGGTGTGCTTGTGAGTGTAAGTGGTTGCTCATCTCTCTGTGCCCTGCAATTGGCTGGTAACCAGTTTAGGGTGTACACAGCCTACTGATGAAATCTCATAATGAATTGACTCATTGAATGCGATGGAGTGTTGTTGAAAGATATAGAATTATATGTCAAATGTTGAATGATTTTAAAAGATATTGAATGCTATTGAAAAATATAGAATGATGTTGAATGGTAGTGGTGAAAATGCATGCAGTGAATGATCCATCCATCCATCCATCTTCTTCCGCTTATCCGGGGTCGGGTCGCGGGGGCAGCAGCTTCAGGAGGGAAACCCAGACTTCCCTCTCCCCAGCCACTTCAACCAGCTCCTCCGGTGGGATCCCAAGGCGTTCCCAGGCCAGCCGAGAGACATAGTCTCTCCAGCGTGTCCTGGGTCGTCCCCGGGGCCTCCTACCGGTGGGACATGCCCGGAACACCTCCCCAGGGAGGAGTCCAGGAGGCATCCGAACCAGATGCCCGAGCCACCTCAGCTGGCTCCTCTCAACGCGGAGGAGCAGCGGCTCGACTCTGAGTCCCTCCCGGATGACCGAGCTTCTCACCCTATCTCTAAGGGAGAGCCCGGAAACCCTGCGGAGGAAACTCATTTCGGCCACTTGTATCCGGGATCTCGTTCTTTCGGTCACGACCCACAGCTCGTGACCATAGGTGAGGGTCGGAACGTAGATCGACCGGTAAATCGAGAGCTTTGCCTTTTGGCTCAGCTCTTTCTTCACCACGACAGACCGATACAGAGTCCGCATCACTGCAGATGCTGCACCGATCCGCCTGTCGATCTCCCGCTCCATCCTACCCTCACTCGTGAACAAGACCCCAAGATACTTGGACTCCTCCACTTGGGGCAGGATCTCATCCCCGACCCGAAGACGACACTCCACCCTTTTCCGACTGAGGACCATGGTCTCGGATTTGGAGGTGCTGATCCTCATCCCAACCGCTTCACACTCGGCTGCGAACCGCTCCAGTGAGAGTTGGAGGCCCCGGCCTGATGAAGCCAACAGCACCACATCATCTGCAAAGAGCAGAGATGCAATGCTGAGGCCACCAAACCGGAACCCCTCAACGCCTCGGCTGCGCCTAGAAATTCTGTCCATAAAAGTTATGAACAGAATCGGAGACAAAGGGCAACCTTGGCGGAGTCCAACCCTCACCGGAAATTAATCCGACTTACTGCCGGCAATGCGGACCAAACTCTGGCAACGGTCGTACAGGGACCGAACAGCCCGTATCAGGAGGCCCGGTACCCCGTACTCCCGAAGCACCCCCCACAGGACTCCCCGAGGGACACGGTCGAACGCCTTCTCCAAATCCACAAAACACATGTGGACTGGTTGAGCGAACTCCCACGCCCCCTCAAGGATCCTGCTGAAGGTGTAGAGCTGGTCCACTGTTCCACGGCCAGGACGAAAACCACACTGCTCCTCCTGAATCCGAGATTCGACCTCCCGACGGACCCTCCTCTCCAGCACCCCCGAATAGACCTTACCAGGGAGGCTGAGGAGTGTGATCCCTCTGTAGTTGGAGCACACCCTCCGGTCCCCCTTCTTAAAAAGGGGGACCACCACCCCGGTCTGCCAATCCAGAGGCACTGTCCCCGATGTCCACGCGATGTTGTAGAGGCGTGTCAACCACGACAGCCCCACAACATCCAGAGTCTTTAGGAACTCCGGGCGGATCTCATCCACCCCCGGGGCCCTGCCACCGAGGAGCTTTCCAACCACCCCAGTGACTTCGACCCCAGAGATAGGAGAGCCCACAGTGCATGCAGTGCATGCAATGCAGTGAATGATGTGAAATGATATTAAATGATATTTAATTAGGTGAAATGATATTGGTGAAAGTGTAAAATATTTGAACGAGAAGTGTTGAAATGCTGAAAAATATTTCTAAGGTGAATTGAATGAGCTTAACATTTTGAACATTGAATGGGAAGGAATTGTTGAATGTGTCATTGGAAATGAATGGGAAATTTGTGGGCCAAAAACACAGATAAAGAGAATAAAATAAAACGTAAGTCCTAACCCTAACACTGACAACTACGCTAAGTAGGGGTGAGAAAAATGCAAAGTTTAGTGGAATTTTTTTATATATATATACATATATGTATGGCGGCTGCTTTGCACGTCTGCCTCCCAGTTCTGAGGACTCGGGTTCAAGTCCAGGCTCTGGCCTTCCTGGGTGGAGTTTGCATCTTCTCCCTGTGCCTACGTGGGTCTTCTCTGGGTACTCCGGTCTCCTCCCACATTCCAAAGACATGCATGGCAGGTTAATTGGGTGCTCCGAATTGTCCCTAGGTGTGCTTGTGCGTGTGGGTGGTTGCTCATCTCTGTGTGCCCTGCGATTGGCTGGCAACCAGTCCAGGGTGTACCCCACCTACTGCCGAAAGCCAGCTGAGATTGGCTCCAGCATCCCCCGCGACCCTTGTGAGGAATAAGCGGTCAAGAAAATATGTGTACATAAATATATATATATATATATATATATATATATATATATATATATATATATATATATATATATATATATATATATATATATATATATATATTACAGTATTTTCCACACTATGAGGCGCACCTAAGAGACTTCAATTTTTTCAAAAGCTGACCATGCGCCTTATAATCCAGTGTGCCTTATATATGGATCAATATTGAGCTGCAACAGGTCTCGCTGTCAAGACGCTATCGGTGACCCTGCAAGATTGGTGACGCACATGCGCAGAAGATCCCACCACCTTGGATCACTAGCTAATACTAATACATTACCTCAGAGAAAATAACAAAACAGCTGTGTATTCATTTTGGGAGTGAATGGAGTTGTCAGAAAGCTGGTTTGTAATCTATTAATAAAGTTTGACTGACCTATCTGACTGTTTTGTTGACATTCCCTTTAGCGCAGCACCATCTAATGGATGCATAACGTAACCCCAGCCTCTACTTACTAACCGTAACTACAGCCTTATATATGGAAAAAGTTTTAAAATATGTCATTCCCTGAAGGTACGCCTTATAATGCGGAAAATAGGGTATATATATATATATATATATATATATATATATATATATATAACCAAAAGTGGGTCAAAATGATTGTTTGTCCCTACATTCCTTGTGATTGACTAGTGACTAATCCAGGATGCACACACCATTGTTTTTTGTTTTTACGTTTCAGTGTTTCCTCTGTAACGGTTATTGCCCAATTCACCCTCATTTTTTTCTTTTCCAAAGTAACCTCTCTGCAGTTTTTCCACATTCCACGGCTGGAGAAAAAAACCCTCATTTCGATTAACTGTGCGGTTGGTCACCCAATCCCATGATGCGTTACTCGTGATGTGTGCTAAACAATGTGTTACTTCCTCAATACAGGTGATGTCCACCGTGCCATTGTACTCTACAACTCCTCACTGGTGGGGGGAGGAGGGTGTAGCGTGCACTTCACTTCACAAATATGGCACTTACTGTACTTTATGTAATTCAACCTCCAGTGTAATAACCTTATTTATTGATTGATTGAATTTTTATTTTTTTATTTTATTTCTATTATTATTAATTCAATATCTGGTGTAATAACCTTATTTATTGATTGATTGATTGAATTTTTATTTATTATTATTATTATTATTATTAGTAGTAGTAGTAGTAGTAGTAGTAGTCGTAGTAATTCAATCTCTGGTGTAATAACCTTATTTATTTATTGATTGATTGAATTATTTTTTATTTTATTATCTGTTCTCATTGCTGCTGGACATGTAAATTTCCCAGAGGGAGCCATCCCAAAGGGATCAATAAAGTCAAGTCTAAGTTTAAGTCTAAGTCGAAGTCTATAATTAATTGTCACGACGTAAGAAGGGAGGACTCAGGCGCAGATGATAAGTTGGCCAACAAGGCTGCAGTTTAATGACAGGAAACTCAAGACGCCTCTTAAAGAGGGAAAAAACGCTGAACATAAAGAGCTCAAAACTGGAGATGAAAACAGGGCACTCAAAAAAGGGGACAACAAAAGGCTCTCCGCTAGGGAGGAAAAGAGGGGCAAACTCAGGACGCAAGACAAGGCAAGGCAAATACAAGGACTGTGGAGGCGCTTCCATGCACGGGTTGTGACACTTCGGCAAATGCAGGTGGTGGCTGATGGCTTTTATTGGCGGGGTAATTGGTGGCAGGTGGAAACAATCATGGGCGTGGACCGGTGATGAGCTGAGCAGAAGGAAGGGTAAGTGACCTGAGGTGAGAAGGGAGTTGGTGATTTCAAAATAAACAGGAAACATGAGTGCAAAAATAAAAGCATGACCCGCCACTCCGGTGGCGGCGTGACAGTACCCCCCCCTCAACGGCCGGCTCCTGACGGCCCAGGCAAGTCAGGATGCTCCCTATGGAATTCGTTGATGAGGGAGGGGTCCACGATGAAATGGAAGGGCACCCACTGCCTCTCCTCTGGACCTTATCCCTCCCAGTCCACCAAGCACTGGCATCCCCGGCCCCGCTTTCTGACCTCCAACAATTTCCTGACCTCGTATACCGGACCCCCTCCACCATCTCCGGAGGTGGCGGTACAGGCTCGGACGGGACCAGGGGACTGTCCTGGACCAGCTTGACCTGGCTCACGAGGAATGTGGGGTGGGCGCGGAGGGACCGAGGCAGGCGAAGGCGCACGGTGGCAGGCGTGGCGTGGCGGACTTGGCGTGGCAGACTTGGCGTGGCAGACTTGGCAGACTCGGCAGGCGTGGCAGACTCGGCAGGCGTGGCAGACTTGGCAGGCATTGGCGTGGCAGATTTGACAGACTTGGCGTGGCGTGGCAGACTTGACAGACTTGGCAGGCGTGGCGTGGCAGATTTGACGGACTTGGCGTGGCGTGGCAGACTTGGATTTGCTGAACACTTCTCGGAGATGATGATAACAGGAGGAAACTGTGTTCAGGTCCGGGTAGTCATTGTCGGTCGTGAGGGTCACCTAGTGGACGGCAGCTGAGGGTGCATCTGCTGCTGGCTGCTCCAGCCCATGGTTCTCACAGTCTATTCCCCACTCCAAGATTTGCCCGGATCGCCAGTCAATGCGTGGGTTGTGCAAGCGCAACCAGGGATGTCCCAAGACCCGAGTGTGTGACGGAGATCGAAAGACATGGAAGCGAATGTGTTCCTTGTGCTGTCCCATATAGACCTCGAGAGGCTCTGTGATGTGAGTGATAACAAATAAGTCCTTGCCATTTAGTGCCCTGGCTCTCATATTGGTGGTGAGCGGCTCTGTGTTAGCCTGCAACTTTTTCACTAGGCCCCAATCCATGAGGTTTTCGTCAGCCCCTGAGTCAATGAGTGCAGGCAAATCTGTGGCGGTCGCTAGGCTAACGATCCTGAGGTGAATGAGTTTTCGGGCTTTGATTTGCGTGGGAGAGTCGGAACTGACCAGGGAACCTCTCTTGATGGGACAGGCTACCACCAAATGACCTTGTTCACCACAGTAGTAGCACCGGCCCTCCTGGCGACGTCGCTGGCGTTCCTGCTGTGTCAGTCGGGCGCAGTCAAGCTGCATGGGTTCCTCGTCATTCCCACTGACCTCCCTCACGTTGGATGACTGGGGAAATGCATATCGTGGAGACTCACTTGCCAGTGCATGCTGGAGGGGTCCGGAACCAGGTATCCCTTGGAGTCCGCTGCTCTGCTTGAGCTCCCGCCTCCGATGATCAGTGAGGATGGCAAGCGAAATCAACGAGTCCAGGTCGCCGGGTAAGTCACTGGGAAGCAAGAGTTCTTGCATGGGTGTTGTGAGCCCCTTTAAAAAGTGATCATAGAATGCTGTGGCGTTCCAGCCACTCTTGGCTGCTAAGGTTCGGAATCGGATGGCATAATCGTTGACCGATTCTCTGCCTTGTCGAAGATAACTGAGTTCTCGAGCCTTCTCTCGATCCATACTGACCGGATCAAAAACTTGGCGGAGAGCTGTGCAAAACCCGGCTGCGGTTGAGCAGGTCGGGGAGTTCCGTGCCCATTCAGCGGTGGCCCAGTCTCTGGCTCGTCCAGTCAGGTGAGAGATCATGAAGGCCACGCAGGAACGGTCTGTGGGAAAGGCCTGTGGCAAAAGTTCAAAGTGAATGTCGCAGTCCCTCAGGAAGGCCTGGCAGTGTCCTGGTTCTCCCGAGTATCGTTCCGGGGAAGCCAGTCTCAGGCCTACTCCGGTAAATGCTGGGGTTGAAGATGGCGGTTCAGCTGTTGTTTCCTGTCTCGTGGAGGATGGCATGACGCTTTGCAGGTGGCTCACCAGGTCCTGAACTTGTCCCGCAAGTTCCCCTATCCGGGTGGCCATGGCTTGCTGGACCTCCTCCTGGTGCGACAAGCGAGTGGCCTGCCTCCGCAGTGCAGCCTCCAACTTCTCTGCTGAGTCCATTCTAGCCGAAGTGTACTGTCACGACGTAAGAAGGGAGGACTCAGGCGCAGATGATAAGTTGGCCAACAAGGCTGCAGTTTAATGACAGGAAACTCAAGACGCCTCTTAAAGAGGGAAAAAACGCTGAACATAAAGAGCTCCAAACTGGAGATGAAAACAGGGCACTCAAAAAAGGCGCTCCGCTAGGGAGGAAAAGATGGGCGCTTCCATGCACGGGTTGTGACACTTCGGCAAACTGCAGGTGGTGGCTGATGGCTTTTATTGGCGGGGTAATTGGTGGCAGGTGGAAACAATCATGGGCGTGGACCGGTGATGAGCTGAGCAGAAGGAAGGGTAAGTGACCTGAGGTGAGATGGGAGTTGGTGATTTCAAAATAAACAGGAAACATGAGTGCAAAAATAAAAGCATGACCCGCCACTCCGGTGGCGGCGTGACATTAATATGGTAACTTCATTATTTTTCACATACAATTAATACCTTTAAAAACTATTTTTTCTACTTACTGTTGATTGATGATGACATCACCTGTGCTTGAGGAAGTAGTTAACGACCAATCATGGCTTTAAGAACAGGCGTTGCTGTATACAAAGTGCTGGACATAAACATCAGTTTTGCAGTAAACAAGAACAAAGCAAACATTTTGAAGTGTGAATACAGGGTTTGTTTGTTTTTTTTACAAGTAAATACATTATACATTAGTGAACAAATAAGAAGTAGTGAATAAAGAGATAAATAAATACATAAATAAGTAGACTAAACATCAAACTCATACACACCACAAAACACCAAGAACAAGTCTCATGTTGCGCCAAAAGCCAAAGAATACAGATGTGTTTCAAGATGTCTTTTAAAAGAGGATAACGAGGGGGACTGCCTAATATTTAGTGGTAGGTCGTTCCAAATGGATCAATCCCAGAAAACAGGTGAGCCATGATTGGCTGATACCTACTTCCTCAATACAGGTGATGTCGACAGTCGACAGCAAGTAGAAAAAATACTTTTTAAAGGTATTAATTGTACATGAAAAATAATGAAGTTATTAAATTGATTCTGGACAAAATATTAACCTTTCACTGCTGAAAATTGTTCAAGGAGTCAAGTATCCCTTTAAGGCTTTCCACTGGCTCCCAGTCAGCTGTAGAATAGATTTCAAAATTCTTCTACTGGTCTATAAATCACTGAATGGTTTGGGTCCTGAATATATTTAGGAAATGCTGATTGAGTTCAAACCCAGCAGGGCTCTGAGATCTACAGACTTGGGCCAACTAGTGGAACCCAGAGTTCGAAGCAAACAAGGTGAAGCTGCATTTAGCTGTTATGCTGCACACAATAGCCTGCCAACAGAAGTGAAATCAGCCCCGAGTGTAAATGCTTTTAAATCCAGCTTAAAAACAATTATTATTATTATTATTATTATTATTATTAACAAAAATATACAAATAAACTCACCTTGCCTTTTGTGGGAAAACTGACTTGCCAGCCTGACCAAATTTCATGCTTAATTATTAATCCTTTAGTAATTTGTAGTTTAAAGTCTGCGTTGAGCGAAAAGAAGGGATTGTGCCTACAACCACGCCCAAAGACTTTAAAACAGCCGAAGCGAGCCCCCCTCGCTCTCTTCTCTCCCCCGTTACGGACTTGTCTTCTGTTCTGGACTCTCTCCCGTTCTTGCACCTCATCCTCCAAAAACTTGCAAAAGACGTGGTGTGCCCACGTCGTTTCTCCAAACATCCTTTGTTCTGTCAGCGACCACCAGAGCAGGAGCGCTCACATCCACCACACTTTTTGTGTTGCTTTTAAAAGTATGAAAGATGCTATACAAATACAGATTTGATTGATTGATATGCTATTGGAGAAATGGACAATTGCGTATGAACGACATTTCACCGGCTCATCAGCTTTCTCTGGATTCTGTCTCAGACACTGTCTTTCTTCTTCTGTTTACAGTTTTTTTCCCAATTGCTAAAACACTGAAATGACTTGCATAGCACAATTATTTAAACTGGCACACAGAGAGCAAGACCTCTTCTCATGTCTCCAAAACTCTAAACACATGATCTACTTTACACACATTTTGCAATTCAAAATGACACTTTTTAAATGCACTTGTGGCAAAGTGGCTTAATTAGTGGGGGACAACGCCACCTGGGGACTTGCACCCCAGGAGTCTAAAACACGCTTCACAACTAAAAGGCACGCAGTTTAAACATCCACAGGACAAGATGTGACTCCAAAATATTCTGAGTTTATTAACAAATTAAAAGCTTAAAAAAACAACAACCTGACAACAAAAGAAAGTGGTGTGGGACTGCTAAAAACACCACAGGACTGGGGGACTTACCACGACAGCGGTACCAAAAAAAGGGGGAACTCCAAACACTACACAGCACCCGTGACACAGCAAACCAAATAAGTGGGAAAAAACGGGACCACCACCAGGGGGACCGCTGCCGCAAGGTGCCCTCAGTACCTGGCAACGATAAAAAACACAAATTAAAAAAAGCAAACAACCCACACCGCTTCACCCAAAGTCATCTGGCAGAGCAAAAATAAAAACAATCGTAAACATATAAAATACCCATACTGTTAAAAGAAACGAACAAAAAAAACTATTAATATAAAACAAAGAATCCAAACAGATAAAAATGTTAAAGGAATAGAAGGGCTCCGCGGCGGCAACACTTCGCCTGGGTCGGTCCTAACAGTTCAGCTGACCCAGGTCGCCGCCCAGACAGGAGGGGAAGTTGTCAGGAAGGTAACGTGTTTAAAATCCAGTTTTAAGATGTTAAAAAGCCAAGACAACAGTATAACCCGGAGTAGTGCCAAACTGGAAGACAAATTAATCAATTAGAAATAAAAAAAAAAGGTCTTCCCAACTAATACAAAAAAAAAAGGAATTCATATTCCTTACCGGAGCGCACAATAGCAAGGTCACGGCGTGGGGAGGAGATACCCAGCGCGGCTCCACAATTTAATGGCTGGACAACACGGTAAAAGCAATTAAAGCTTGTTCCCCTGCCCCGCCCTTGCACAAGGCCGACAGCCAACGGCCTACCTGCAGGAAGCGCCGCGCACCCACCCGGACACCAGGGAACAGTCACGCTCCAACATATGCCACGTTGCTGTAACCAAGCAGTACTAGATTAAGTTTCTAAAATCATGAATGGGCCAAGTCAACAAAAGCACGCATACCTTCACTTGGGTCCGACACCACCCGCACACAGACCACATCAGCGCACGTCTGTCAACTCCGTCAAGGAGGAAAAGGAAGTGGAAGAGAGACAGACTGGCGCTGCGCTGACCTATTTATAGGCACCTGCTTAATTAGGGGCACTCTGCCCCCTTGTGGTAAGGTGCATCTATTCTGCCACATCTACCCCCAGGTTTTGAATCGTCGCCCCGACGATTGACACTAACACCAAGGTCTAAAAACAGCCATCTGAACATTGGACACCGGATATGCTTGCTGTGTATGGCGTTCATGCTGGCCTGCAGGCAACGGAAGATGGTGCACATTAGAGTGGTGGCCAGCGTTTGAACGAAGTGTCCGACGCAATGCCTGCTGGCTAGTGCACGGTTGTTCTGCTGTAGACAAGGGCGGACCTACTGGTTTCATGCCAGCTAAAGGTGGACTGGATCTAGCCTGACCCACCAAAGGTGTTGCAACAGGACAACTCCTCGGCCCTGCAGAGTCAGAGGGTAAAGATGTTTCAGGTACCAAAAGCCACAAATCACCATCACCAAGGGAATCACTCTCCCCACGTCTTTGGCCACGTGGCGAGAGGGGCCTTGGATCGGGTCCCTGATTTTCAGGCCTGAGGACAGCTTTCACCATGTCTCGATGGACTGTACGCACCCGATGCAAATCTTGCACTGGCGCTACAGTGTACACTGCTCCTTGATCCGTTGGGGCTTTTAGGACCTGATGGACAACAGGACTCCACACATCCTGAATTTTGTGACGACCCCTAACACTATGATCTCTCAAATACACCAATTGACCTACGCGCAAAGGTGCATCACGAACATGTTGGTCATGGCGTACCTTCCTACGGGCAGCGGCGGCAAATAATCTCTCTTTAGCACCTTCAAAAGCTACATGGAGTCTAGCTTGATGCTCGACAACCCAATCCTGTACTTCCCTACGTACAGGGTCCTGAACTCGCCCTAGAAGGAAATCTATAGGGAGACGAGGCTCTCTGCCAAACATCAGATAAAAGGGTGACTCTCCGGTACTCTGATGTGGTGTGGTATTATAAGCAAATAATACCTGAGGTAGACACGAGACCCAATCCCGTTTTCTGGAAATTGGCAGAGCACGTAGAAGGTTGTGAAGTGTTCTATTAAAGCGCTCGCACTGCCCATTGCCTGCTGGATGATAAGGGGTGGTGCGGGACTTGGCAACCTCGTATAAGCAGCAGAGCTGATGAAGCAAGGCACTTTCAAAGCTCCTACCCTGGTCTGAGTGGAGTCGGCTTGGAACGCCAAACTTGTAAAACCACTCCGTCAGAAGAACATGGGCTACGGTAGAAGCCCTTTGATCCCGGGTAGGAACAGCAATTGTGTATTTACTGAAAACATCAGTCATAACAAGGACATTTTCAAAACCACCACGGGACGGTTCCAACAGGGTAAAATCAATAGCCAAGATCTCATTTGGCTCGGAAGCGAACAAATGACCCATAAAGCTGTGTGGCACTGAACCAGAGTCTTTAGCCACCTGACAGCGGTCACACTGTTGAACCCATTGCTTGATGTCTGAGGCCATTCCTGGCCAGTAACAACGCTGTCTCACCAGGTCAGTGGTTCGATCAATGCCCTGGTGGCCATGGTCCTGATGCAAACAAGTCATTGTCTCCTGCTTAAGGACTGCAGGCAAAACCAGCTGGAGCAATTGAATACCACCATCAGGCTGGAAAATTTGCCGATACAGCACCCCCTCTCTTTCCACCAACCGGTCCCACTGGCGCACCAGTGCCATCACTGCCTTGGAAACCTGAGGTCTCTCCACTGCTGTTGGTTGAGCCTGCCTCCGCCAGAACACCAAAAACTCCTTTATGAGAGGGTCAGCCTCCTGCAGGGTTCGAATATCTGCTGACGAAGAAAATGGGCAAGCAGATACTACCCCCTGAGTTGCCACCACCCTCTCCCCTGGGTACACCGCATGCTGGACGCCACTAGGGACGGCAGTGCTTACAATACTTTCCACCCAGCCAGAGCTGGACGAGTATTGCCTCGACAAGGCATCAGCATTACGATTACTGCGACCTGTTCGGTACTTGATATCAAAATCAAATGCCGCCAGCTGCGCAGCCCAGCGATGTTCTGTGGCACCCAGCTTGGCAGTCTGCAAATAGCTCAGTGGGTTGTTATCTGTGAAGACCAGGCACTTGTGCCCCAGCAGATATTCCCGAAACTTTTCAGTCATGGCCCATTTCAGCGCCAGGAATTCCAATTTCATGGAGCTGTAATTATCCATATTACGCTCAGTAGGTCTAAGGCCACGACTTGCATATGCCACCGGCTGAACTCCCCTGTCAGTTTCTTGTGAAAGCACTGCCCCCAGACCGCTGCAACTAGCGTCAACCTCCAGGATAAAAGGGCGAGAAAAATCAGCATAGGTCAACACTGGTGCCGAAACCAACCTTGCTTTCAAGGCCTCGAAACTGGCCTCACACTGTGCTGTCCAAGCAGCACCAAGGGCCTGCTCTGAACCTCTCCTGGTCTTTTTACTTGTAAGCTCAGCCACTAATCTATGCAAAGGGGCAGCCAATTGTGCAAAGCCCTGAACAAAGCGCCGATAATAGCTTGCAAATCCTAAGAATGAGCGTAGCTCCGAGACACGACTTGGTTGTCTCCACTTGGAAACTGCATCAATCTTGTCAGGATCAGTAGAAACTCCCTCGCTTGAAATGACATGGCCCAAATACTTCACTTCTTTCTGGAAGAAGTTACACTTCTCCAACTTAGCTTTCAGGCCTTCCTTTTGAAGCCGACCAAGCACCAGTTCCAGCCGCTGTAGATGTTGTGCAACTGAGGAGGAGAAGACCACAATATCATCAAGGTACAGTAAGAGTGACTGCCCTTGCTGATCTCCAAACATCCTTTGCATCAGCCGCTGGAACGTACTTGGGGCATTACACAGCCCAAAGGGCATCCGATTGAACTCAAAAAGTCCGAAAGGGGTACAGAAGGCAGTCTTGTGTTGATCCGGTTCAGAAACTGGCACCTGGTTGTACCCGCTTGCGAGGTCAATCGTTGAAAACCAACGAGCTCCACAAAGCGCATCCAAGCTTTCCTCAATGCGTGGCAGTGGGAAAGCATCCTTACGGGTTTTGCTGTTAAGGAGGCGGTAATCAACACACAAGCGCAGGCTTCCATCCTTCTTCCGGACCAAGACAATAGGTGAGGCATAAGGACTACTACTTTCCTTAATGACTTGAGCCTCCAACAGCTGGTTAATGTGGGCCTTCACGTCCTCATATTCTGAGGGAGGAATGCGACGGTATCTTTGTCTAACTGGAACGTCATCAAGGAGTGGAATATTGTGGGAAATGAGATTAGTACAGCCCAAATCTCCATCATGAACTGAAAAGACAGAGCTATACTTTTGCAACACTGATCTTACTTCAACCTGCTCCTCTCCCGTCAGCATTGACAGATCCACTTGAGGGGCCTCTTTAGGTGTTGAAATGGTGGATTCTTGCAAAGAGACTGTAGCCGTGAAAGGCTGCACTTCGCTTACCCCCGTGGGTAGGCTAACAACCTGAGCCCCTCTGAGAACACCAAGAGAAGTCCGTGGGTATAGAAGTATAGCCATGGTTCCCACGTTTACCACTGGAACCTGAACCATACCCTGGACAACCTGGACCAAACATGGAGATGCCAGCAACCCCGCTGGCAAGCCAGAATCAGGGGGCTCAAAGAGCACAGTCTGGTTCTCAAAATGTGAGGAGCAGGTACTAGCCACCATTTTCATGAAGCCAGCAGGGATACGAATAGCTCGTTTACCTTGCACCCTAACTGAACCGGTAGGGTCTTCCTGAGCCTGTACAGCAACCTGGTGGCACTTCTGAAGGGCCTCAACGATTTGATCAGGGGCCAACACACAGAGGGTGACTCAAACAAAGACCGACCATATGCCCCAAAAAGATGTCGATAGCAGCGTCGGATCACATTCATCCCCAGGACTCCCGGGGGTGAGGAGGCCCCTCCAGGTGGGTCCTTGACTACCAAGACACCACAACGTGGTATTACCTTCTCACAAAGAGTCACATCAAGCTCCAAATAGCCAACATATGGGATGGCTAGGCCGTTAGCTGCACGCAGCTGTAGCCAGTGACAAGACCGCAAGCGATCATAACCCCATGGGGCAAAATGCAGCTGGAAAAAGCTCTCAGTTATAGTGGATACCATGGACCCAGTATCCACCAAGCACAACACTGAGACATCACCCATAAGAACATCAACACTTGGACAAGATGACATTAGGCTAGTCGGTTTGCAGTCTATGGAGCCTGGAGATTCCCCTACTGAGCTTTGGCTCAACAACTCAGCAGGCGTCAGTTTTCCGACTGCTAAGCAGGCAAAGGTCTAGGAGGATTGATAGCTAAACCTGCAACAGAATGAGCACGGGCACGAAAGGGGACGCGCTCGCCATCACACTGGCGTCCAGGTGTCCAGGTTGTTGACACCTACGACAAATCATATTGTTTTGTGACACCCGACTCAGAGTTTGGGGAGCCTGCAAGGCGGCAACCGAGCGTGTTAGCTCATCCAGCTGCCCTTGTTGGCGCTTCAAAAGGTCCATCAGCTCCGTAAGACTGGGCCCATGGGGAGCAGCAACAGGGGCTGGAACGGAACTGCCCTGAACACGAAACTGAAGACCGTGACCAGATGGAAGAGAGTAGCTACGCCCCCGAGAACCTCCCGGACGTCCCTCCCTCTCCCACCTTATGGCCTCACTTCGCACCTCCAACAAGGAAGCTGCAGGCTGACGCCGGACCATTTGCTTCAGCTCACGACGCAGGGAACTGTCAAGCACATGCTCTACAAACTGGTCACGAAGCAAAACATCAGCATTTGGCATCCCATTGGGTGCACTCTGCTGTATAGGTTGCATAAGAGATAACAAGGCCAAAGAGAACTCCTGCAGCGACTCACCTTCCTGCTGCTGTCTAGCAAAAAAAGGCCTGTTGCAGAGTGATGTAGGAATGAGTTTGACCATACAACTCTCGCAAAATTGCAAGAATGCAAACTGGGTCATCTCGTTCTGTAGCTGTTCTGAATCTAATTTCTTCTCGTGCCTCTCCTTCCAAATTGTCAATAATAAAGAGGGCCTGGTCCGCAGCCGAGAGGTGCCGGGCCCGCATGCATGCCTCTATCTCCTCAACCCACTCAGACACACTAATGCTCGACTTGCCATTAAACATGGGAAATCTGCGCTCTCTAGGTATAACCACCAACCGCTCAGTTACAACAGGTGGAGCACCAACGGCTGGACCAGGAGACCCAGAGACTGCCCCACTGGGGCCCGAATGAGGCACGCCACGCTCCCGAAGCAGACGCTCATTGTCTGCCTTCAATTGCAGAACAAGCTCCCGAAGCTGCTGTACCTCCTCCTCCATACCGAGGCCCTCACCCAGGTTTCCACTAGGATGAAAGAGAAAAAATATATATATTTTCTAAAAAAAATAATTCTGATTATGGCTGCTGTCTTGGCTTATGCTAATAAAATACTCAACACACACAAAATAAAAAATCACATCTGTCCTTTAATAGTGGATCCTGCCGACAACGCCAGATTGTGGCAAAGTGGCTTAATTAGTGGGGGACAACGCCACCTGGGGACTTGCACCCCAGGAGTCTAAAACACGCTTCACAACTAAAAGGCACGCAGTTTAAACATCCACAGGACAAGATGTGACTCCAAAATATTCTGAGTTTATTAACAAATTAAAAGCTTAAAAAAAACAACAACAACCTGACAACAAAAGAAAGTGGTGTGGGACTGCTAAAAACACCACAGGACTGGGGGACTTACCACGACAGCGGTACCAAAAAAAGGGGGAACTCCAAACACTACACAGCACCTGTGACACAGCAAACCAAATAAGTGGGAAAAAACGGGACCACCACCAGGGGGATCGCTGCCGCAAGGTGCCCTCAGTACCTGGCAACGATAAAAAACACAAATTAAACTAGAGCTGCGAGCAGCTATAAAGGGCCCTCGCAGCCCGGGCCACGTTGGGGTCCTTGCACGTTGGGGTACTTGCACGTTAGGGTACTGGCACGTTGGGATACTGGCACATTGGAAGCAAAATTTCTTTGAAAATGGCATAAGAAACGTTTACAATGTAGAATATTTTTTTTGCCAGTGTGTGTCAAGCTCAACGGGCTTTGGTGATTGTTAAGACCTGCAAAAATCAGCGTCCTCATTTATTTTTAGGCAATGAGTTGCCCTGATTGGTATTTTTTGTAAAAGTGTATATATACATCATCGCTCGTTGTACTCATTGCACAATGTTACTTTTATTGTCCAAAGGGGCAATCAAAAATGAATAAAACAAAATGGAAACATACATACGTTTGGATCGGTGTGAAGCCAGTGAACAATTTGAGTGGTGGAAACTAAAAGAATATTCATAAATGACTTAGTCATCACACTTAGAATGAGTTTACATTTTTTTGTACAAAATACCGTATGTGGTTTTATTTTTTTATATAAGCCTCAAGGGCTAGGTGGCGCTGTATTTATAACTGAATGTTGTCATCGAGATACCTTCAGGCCTTGATTATAAGCATACATGTCAAGTGTGGGATTTTTTTTGGAGCATGTACCGTGGAGTTATTAAGCATATCCTTCATTCACGATATTGCTTTTAATGTCCACAGAGGCTATCAAAAATAAATAAAAATATATATATGTTTGGATAAGTCTGATGCCAGTGAACATTTTGAGTGGTGGAAACTAAAAGAATATTCATAAATGACTTAGTTATCACACTTAGAATGAGTTTACATTTTTTGTACAAAATACCGTATGTGGGGTATTTTTTTTTTATGCCTCAAGGGCTAGGTGGCGCTGCATATATAACTGAATGTTGTCATAGAGATAGCTTCAGGCCTTGACGATAAACATACATGTCAAGTTTGGGATTTTTTGGAGCATGTACCGGGGAGTTATTATGCATATCCTTTTTCAGTGCGAAACACAAATTTTGATGCCCCGCCTTCATCATATAGTATTTCAAAAGGTCAAGATTTTTCCCCCTGTCGTTGGCTCAGGTCTTGACATGGTCCAGGTCAAGTCTTAACTCAGTCAGATGAAACGTGTAGGAGAAGTGGGCAAAAGTCTGCCCCCTGTGAATGTGCAAAAATAGTCAAAAATGGGACATTCAAAAATTCGTAGCTCACTTCCTGTTCATTTTAGCATATGGGTCCAAGAGACTTTTTTGTAGGTCTTGGGCTCCCTCATACACCTAAAAATATTCGTCGTTCTTGCTTAAACGTACAACCGGGGCTGCTTCGTTAAAAACTTCTAGGGGGCGCTATTGAGTCATTTTTGTAAAAATAGCACAATCAACAATAAAATATTGCTCATTTTACCAGGCCAGACGTGTGTGCCAAGTTTCATGAGTTTCTGTGCATGTTTAGACCCTCAAAACTGGCGTTATTTTCTTGGCGAACAGCGCTTAGCCACACCCACAGCAATTTGCGAAAACTCACAAACTTCGTGCTGTGACATCATGAAGGCCGAAACCCTCATCTGAGCAAATATGAGGTAGGTCCAGTTAACGTGTTTGGAGAAAAACGTAGAAGAAAATTCGTAAGAAAAAAAATTGCCACTAGGTGGCGCTATCAGTTAGATGAAATATAAGTCAGTAGATGTCTTTAGGGCTGGACTCTCATCAAATGTGTGAAATTTTGAGAAGATAGGATCATCTCGGTCAAGTTAATGCAGCTTTTATTTTCACGAAAAATCTTCAGACTTTGCGTCACCGTAGCGGCCACGCCCTTTGGCGAAAAGTTACAATATTCGGTGTGGGGCATGATCAACATCTTAAGGCTTTTCTGACCAATTTTCAAATGGATCCCTTCAACAAGCTCAGCACAGTAGCTAAAAACGTAAAGTATGACATTTATTGTAACCACTAGGTGGCGCTATATGTATAACTGAATTTTATCATATAGATGTTTTCAGGCCGTGACTATTAAGTTGCCTGAGAAGTTTGAGATTTTTTGGAGCTTGAACATGGGAGTTATTAAGCATTTGCTCTTTCTGGACAAATGAAATTTTAAAGGCAATATTTGATGCCCCGCCCCCGTCATATAGTATTTCAAAAAGGCAAGATGTTTTGCCCAGTTGTTCTCTCAGGTCTTGAGATGATAAATGCCAAGTTTGAAGTCAATTGGATGAAAAATGTTTGCAAAGGGGGAAAAAGCATGACCACAGTGAATGTGCCAAAATAGGCCAAAATTGGACATTAAAAAATTCATAGCTCACTTCCTGTACATTTTAGCTACATGGTCCCAATAGATTTTTTTGTGCGTCTCGGGGTGCTACACGTGCCTGCCAATTTTTGTTGCTCTAGCTCAAACGTGCCGGGCTTGGTTTTTATTTTTCTACGCTAGGGGGCGCTATCGAGTCGCATTGTTATGACGACTTAATAATATCAAATTTTTCGCCGGGCCTGAGGAGTGTGCAAAGTTCGGTGAGTTTTCGTGAATGTTTAGGTACCCAAAATCGCGATCGTTTGCGGAGAATAAAGAAGAAGAAGAAGAAGAAGAAGAAGAAGAAGAAGAAGAAGAAGAAGAAGAAGAAGAAGAACTAGAGCTGCGAGCAGCTATAAAGGGCCCTCGCAGCCCGGGCCAAGTTGGGGTCCTTGCACGTTGGGGTACTTGCACGTTGGGGTACTGGCACGTTGGGGTACTGGCATATTGGAAGCAAAATTTCTTTGAAAATGGCATAATAAACGTTTACATGTAGAATATTTTTTTGCCAGTGTGTGTGTCAAGCTCAACGGGTTTTGGTGATTGTTAAGACCTGCAAAAATCAGCGTCCTTTTTTATTTTTAGGCAATGAGTTGCCCTGATTGGTATTTTTTTGTAAAAGTGTATATACACATCATCGCTCGTTGTACTCATTGCACAATGTTACTTTTATTGTCCAAAGGGGCAATCAAAAATGAATAAAACAAAATGGAAACGTACATACGTTTGGATCGGTGTGAAGCCAGTGAACAATTTGAGTGGTGGAAACTAAAAGAATATTCATAAATGACTTAGTTATCACACTTAGAATGAGTGTACATTTTTTGTACAAAATACCGTATGTGGGGTATTTTTTATTTTTTTTTATATATAAGCCTCAAGGGCTAGGTGGCGCTGTATTTATAACTGAATGTTGTCATAGAGATACCTTCAGGCCTTGATTATAAGCATACATGTCAAGTGTGGGATTTTTTTTTGGAGCATGTACCGTGGAGTTATTAAGCATATCCTTCATTCACGATATTGCTTTTAATGTCCATAGAGGCTATCAAAAATAAATAAAAATATATATATGTTTGGATAAGTCTGATGCCAGTGAACATTTTGAGTGGTGGAAACTAAAAGAATATTCATAAATGACTTCGTTATCACACTTAGAATGAGTTTACATTTTTTGTACAAAATACCGTATGTGGGGTATTTTTTTTTATGCCTCAAGGGCTAGGTGGCGCTGCATATATAACTGAATGTTGTCATAGAGATAGCTTCAGGCCTTGACGATAATCATACATGTCAAGTTTGGGATTTTTTGGAGCATGTACCGGGGAGTTATTAAGCATATCCTTTTTCAGTGCGAAACACAAATTTTGATGCCCCGCCTTCATCATATAGTATTTCGAAAGGTCAAGATTTTTCCCCCTGTCGTTGGTTCAGGTCTTGACATGGTCCAGGTCAAGTCTTAACTCAGTCAGATGAAACGTGTAGGAGAAGTGGGCAAAAGTCTGCCCCCTGTGAATGTGCAAAAATTGTCAAAAATGGGACATTCAAAAATTCGTAGCTCACTTCCTGTTCATTTTAGCATATGGGTCCAAGAGACTTTTTTGTAGGTCTTGGGCTCCCTCATACACCTAAAAATATTCGTCGTTCTTGCTTAAACGTACAACCGGGGCTGCTTCGTTAAAAACTTCTAGGGGGCGCTATTGAGTCATTTTTGTAAAAATAGCACAATCAACAATAAAATATTGCTCATTTTACCAGGCCAGATGTGTGTGCCAAGTTTCATGAGTTTCTGTGCATGTTTAGACCCTCAAAACTGGCGTTGTTTTCTTGGCGAACAGCGCTTAGCCACACCCACAGCAATTCGCGAAAACTCACAAACTTCGTGTTGTGACATCATGAAGGCCGAAACCCTCATCTGAGCAAATATGAGGTAGGTCCAGTTAACGTGTTTGGAGAAAAATGTAGAAGAAAATTCGTAAGAAAAAAAATTGCCACTAGGTGGCGCTATCAGTTAGATGAAATATAAGTCAGTAGATGTCTTTAGGGCTGGACTCTCATCAAATGTGTGAAATTTTGAGAAGATAGGATCATCTCGGTCAAGTTAATGCAGCTTTTATTTTCACGAAAAATCTTCAGACTTTGCGTCACCGTAGCGGCCACGCCCTTTGGCAAAAAGTTACAATATTCGGTGTGGGGCATGATCAACATCTTAAGGCTTTTCTGACCAATTTTCAAATGGATCCCTTCAACCAGCTCAGCACAGTAGCTAAAAACGTAAAGTATGACATTTATTGTAACCACTAGGTGGCGCTATATGTATAACTGAATTTTATCATATAGATGTTTTCAGGCCGTGACTATTACGTTGCCTGAGAAGTTTGAGATTTTTTGGAGCTTGAACATGGGAGTTATTAAGCATTTGCTCTTTCTGGACAATTGAAATTTTAAAGGCAATATTTGATGCCCCGCCCCCGTCATATAGTATTTCAAAAAGGCAAGATGTTTTGCCCAGTTGTTCTCTCAGGTCTTGAGATGATAAATGCCAAGTTTGAAGTCAATTGGATGAAAAATGTTTGCAAAGGGGGAAAAAGCATGACCACAGTGAATGTGCCAAAATAGGCCAAAATTGGACATTAAAAAATTCATAGCTCATTTCCTGTACATTTTAGCTACATGGTCCCAATAGATTTTTTTGTGCGTCTCGGGGTGCTACACGTGCCTGCCAATTTTTGTTGCTCTAGCTCAAACGTGCCGGGCTTGGTTTTTATTTTTCTACGCTAGGGGGCGCTATCGAGTCGCATTGTTATGACGACTTAATAATATCAAATTTTTCGCCGGGCCTGAGGAGTGTGCAAAGTTCGGTGAGTTTTCGTGAATGTTTAGGTACCCAAAATCGCGATCGTTTGCGGAGAATAAAGAAGAAGAAGAAGAAGAAGAAGAAGAAGAAGAAGAAGAAGAAGAAGAAGAAGAAGAAGAACTAGAGCTGCGAGCAGCTATAAAGGGCCCTCGCAGCCCGGGCCAAGTTGGGGTCCTTGCACGTTGGGGTACTTGCACGTTGGGGTACTGGCACGTTGGGGTACTGGCATATTGGAAGCAAAATTTCTTTGAAAATGGCATAATAAACGTTTACATGTAGAATATTTTTTTGCCAGTGTGTGTGTCAAGCTCAACGGGTTTTGGTGATTGTTAAGACCTGCAAAAATCAGCGTCCTTTTTTATTTTTAGGCAATGAGTTGCCCTGATTGGTATTTTTTTGTAAAAGTGTATATACACATCATCGCTCGTTGTACTCATTGCACAATGTTACTTTTATTGTCCAAAGGGGCAATCAAAAATGAATAAAACAAAATGGAAACGTACATACGTTTGGATCGGTGTGAAGCCAGTGAACAATTTGAGTGGTGGAAACTAAAAGAATATTCATAAATGACTTAGTTATCACACTTAGAATGAGTGTACATTTTTTGTACAAAATACCGTATGTGGGGTATTTTTTATTTTTTTTTATATATAAGCCTCAAGGGCTAGGTGGCGCTGTATTTATAACTGAATGTTGTCATAGAGATACCTTCAGGCCTTGATTATAAGCATACATGTCAAGTGTGGGATTTTTTTTTGGAGCATGTACCGTGGAGTTATTAAGCATATCCTTCATTCACGATATTGCTTTTAATGTCCATAGAGGCTATCAAAAATAAATAAAAATATATATATGTTTGGATAAGTCTGATGCCAGTGAACATTTTGAGTGGTGGAAACTAAAAGAATATTCATAAATGACTTCGTTATCACACTTAGAATGAGTTTACATTTTTTGTACAAAATACCGTATGTGGGGTATTTTTTTTTATGCCTCAAGGGCTAGGTGGCGCTGCATATATAACTGAATGTTGTCATAGAGATAGCTTCAGGCCTTGACGATAATCATACATGTCAAGTTTGGGATTTTTTGGAGCATGTACCGGGGAGTTATTAAGCATATCCTTTTTCAGTGCGAAACACAAATTTTGATGCCCCGCCTTCATCATATAGTATTTCGAAAGGTCAAGATTTTTCCCCCTGTCGTTGGTTCAGGTCTTGACATGGTCCAGGTCAAGTCTTAACTCAGTCAGATGAAACGTGTAGGAGAA
Source organism: Festucalex cinctus (assembly GCF_051991245.1). Lineage (NCBI taxonomy): Eukaryota > Metazoa > Chordata > Actinopteri > Syngnathiformes > Syngnathidae > Festucalex > Festucalex cinctus. Next base: position 2,536,869 of record NC_135415.1, read on the forward strand.
GTGGGCAAAAGTCTGCCCCCTGTGAATGTGCAAAAATTGTCAAAAATGGGACATTCAAAAATTCGTAGCTCACTTCCTGTTCATTTTAGCATATGGGTCCAAGAGACTTTTTTGTAGGTCTTGGGCTCCCTCATACACCTAAAAATATTCGTCGTTCTTGCTTAAACGTACAACCGGGGCTGCTTCGTTAAAAACTTCTAGGGGGCGCTATTGAGTCATTTTTGTAAAAATAGCACAATCAACAATAAAATATTGCTCATTTTACCAGGCCAGATGTGTGTGCCAAGTTTCATGAGTTTCTGTGCATGTTTAGACCCTCAAAACTGGCGTTGTTTTCTTGGCGAACAGCGCTTAGCCACACCCACAGCAATTCGCGAAAACTCACAAACTTCGTGTTGTGACATCATGAAGGCCGAAACCCTCATCTGAGCAAATATGAGGTAGGTCCAGTTAACGTGTTTGGAGAAAAATGTAGAAGAAAATTCGTAAGAAAAAAAATTGCCACTAGGTGGCGCTATCAGTTAGATGAAATATAAGTCAGTAGATGTCTTTAGGGCTGGACTCTCATCAAATGTGTGAAATTTTGAGAAGATAGGATCATCTCGGTCAAGTTAATGCAGCTTTTATTTTCACGAAAAATCTTCAGACTTTGCGTCACCGTAGCGGCCACGCCCTTTGGCAAAAAGTTACAATATTCGGTGTGGGGCATGATCAACATCTTAAGGCTTTTCTGACCAATTTTCAAATGGATCCCTTCAACCAGCTCAGCACAGTAGCTAAAAACGTAAAGTATGACATTTATTGTAACCACTAGGTGGCGCTATATGTATAACTGAATTTTATCATATAGATGTTTTCAGGCCGTGACTATTACGTTGCCTGAGAAGTTTGAGATTTTTTGGAGCTTGAACATGGGAGTTATTAAGCATTTGCTCTTTCTGGACAATTGAAATTTTAAAGGCAATATTTGATGCCCCGCCCCCGTCATATAGTATTTCAAAAAGGCAAGATGTTTTGCCCAGTTGTTCTCTCAGGTCTTGAGATGATAAATGCCAAGTTTGAAGTCAATTGGATGAAAAATGTTTGCAAAGGGGGAAAAAGCATGACCACAGTGAATGTGCCAAAATAGGCCAAAATTGGACATTAAAAAATTCATAGCTCATTTCCTGTACATTTTAGCTACATGGTCCCAATAGATTTTTTTGTGCGTCTCGGGGTGCTACACGTGCCTGCCAATTTTTGTTGCTCTAGCTCAAACGTGCCGGGCTTGGTTTTTATTTTTCTACGCTAGGGGGCGCTATCGAGTCGCATTGTTATGACGACTTAATAATATAAAATTTTTCGCCGGGCCTGAGGAGTGTGCAAAGTTCGGTGAGTTTTCGTGAATGTTTAGGTACCCAAAATTGTGATCGCTTGCGGAGAATAAAGAAGAAGAAGAAGAAGAAGAAGAAGAAGAAGAAGAAGAAGAAGAAGAAGAATAACTAGAGCTGCGAGCAGCTATAAAGGGCCCTCGCAGCCCGGGCCACGTTGGGGTCCTTGCACGTTGGGGTACTTGCACGTTAGGGTACTGGCACGTTGGGGTACTGGCATATTGGAAGCAAAATTTATTTGAAAATGGCATAATAAACGTTTACATGTAGAATATTTTTTTTTCCAGTGTGTGTGTCAAGCTCAACGGGTTTTGGTGATTGTTAAGACCTGCAAAAATCAGCGTCCTTTTTTATTTTTAGGCAATGAGTTGCCCTGATTGGTATTTTTTGTAAAAGTGTATATACACATCATCGCTCGTTGTACTCATTGCACAATGTTACTTTTATTGTCCAAAGGGGCAATCAAAAATGAATAAAACAAAATGGAAACGTACATACGTTTGGATCGGTGTGAAGCCAGTGAACAATTTGAGTGGTGGAAACTAAAAGAATATTCATAAATTACTTAGTTATCACACTTAGAATGAGTGTACATTTTTTGTACAAAATACCGTATGTGGGGTATTTTATTTTATTTTTTATATAAGCCTCAAGGGCTAGGTGGCGCTGTATTTATAACTGAATGTTGTCATAGAGATACCTTCAGGCCTTGATTATAAGCATACATGTCAAGTGTGGGATTTTTTTTTTGAGCATGTACCGTGGAGTTATTAAGCATATCCTTCATTCACGATATTGCTTTTAATGTCCATAGAGGCTATCAAAAATAAATAAAAATATATATATGTTTGGATAAGTCTGATGCCAGTGAACATTTTGAGTGGTGGAAACTAAAAGAATACTCATAAATGACTTCGTTATCACACTTAGAATGAGTTTACATTTTTTGTACAAAATACCGTATGTGGGGTATTTTTTTTTCATGCCTCAAGGGCTAGGTGGCGCTGCATATATAACTGAATGTTGTCATAGAGATAACTTCAGGCCTTGACGATAAACATACATGTCAAGTTTGGGATTTTTTGGAGCATGTACCGGGGAGTTATCAAGCATATCCTTTTTCATTGCGAAACACAAATTTTGATGCCCCGCCCTCATCATATAGTATTTCGAAAAGTCAAAATTTTTCCCCCTGTCGTTGGCTCAGGTCTTGACATGGTCCAGGCCAAGTCTTAACTCAGTCGGATAAAACGTGTAGGAGAGGTGGGCAAAAGTCTGCCCCCTGTGAATGTGCAAAAATCGTCAAAAATGGGACATTCAAAAATTCATAGCTCACTTCCTGTTCATTTTAGCATATGGGTACAAGAGACTTTTTTGTAGGTCTTGGGCTCCCTCATACACCTGAAAATATTCGTCGTTCTTGCTTAAACGTACAACCGGGGCTGCTTCGTTAAAAATTTCGAGGGGGCGCTATTGAGTCATTTTTGTAAAAATAGCACAATCAACAATAAAATATTGCTCATTTTACCAGGCCAGATGTGTGTGCCAAGTTTCATGAGTTTCTGTGCATGTTTAGACCCTCAAAACTGGCGTTGTTTTCTTGGCGAACAGCGCTTAGCCACGCCCACAGCAATTCGCGAAAACTCACAAACTTCGTGTTGTGACATCATGAAGGCCGAAACCCTCATCTGAGCAAATATGAGGGAGGTCCAGTTAACGTGTTTGGAGAAAAACGTAGAAGAAAATTCGTAAGAAAAAAAATTGCCACTAGGTGGCGCTATCAGTTAGATGAAATGTAAGTTAGTAGATGTCTTTAGAGCTGGACTCTCATCAAATGTGTAAAATTTTGAGAAGATAGGATCATCTCGGTCAAGTTAATGCAGCTTTTATTGTCACGAAAAATCTTCAGACTTTGCGTCACCGTAGCGGCCACGCCCTTTGGCGAAAAGTTACAATATTCGGTGTGGGGCATCATCAACATCTTAAGGCTTTTCTGACCAATTTTCAACTGGATCCCTTCAACGAGCTCAGCACAGTAGCTAAAAACGTAAAGTATGACATTTATTGTAACCACTAGGTGGCGCTATATGTATAACTGAATTTTGTCATATAGATGTTTTCAGGCCGTGACTATTACGTTGCCTGAGAAGTTTGAGATTTTTTGGAGCTTGTACATGGGAGTTATTCAGCATTTGCTCTTTCTGGACAAATGAAATTTTAAAGGCAATATTTGATGCCCCGCCCCCGTCATATAGTATTTCGAAAAGGCAAGACTTTTTGCCCAGCTGTTCTCTTAGGTCTTGAGATGATAAATACCAAGTTTGAAGTCAATGGGATGAAAAATGTTTGCATAGGGGGAAAAAGCATGACCACAGTGAATGTGCCAAAATAGGCCAAAATTGGACATTAAAAAATTCATATCTCACTTCCTGTACATTTTAGCTACATGGTCCCAATAGACTTTTTTGTGCGTCTCGGGGTGCTACACGTGCCTGCCAATTTACGTTGCTCTAGCTCAAACGTGCCGGGCTTGGTTTTTATTTTTCTATGCTAGGGGGCGCTATAGAGTCGCGTTGTTATAACGACTTCATAATATCAAATTTTTCGCCGGACCTGAGGAGTGTGCAAAGTTCGGTGAGTTTTCGTGAATATTTAGGTACCCAAAATCGCGATTGTTTGCGGAGAATAAAGAAGAAGAAGAAGAAGAAGAAGAAGAAGAAGAAGAAGAAGAAGAAGAATAACTAGAGCTGCGAGCAGCTATAAAGGGCCCTCGCAGCCCGGGCCACGTTGGGGTCCTTGCACGTTGGGGTACTTGCACGTTGGGGTACTGGCACGTTGGGGTACTGGCATATTGGAAGCAAAATTTCTTTGAAAATGGCATAATAAACGTTTACATGTAGAATATTTTTTTGCCAGTGTGTGTGTCAAGCTCAACGGGTTTTGGTGATTGTTAAGACCTGCAAAAATCAGCGTCCTTTTTTATTTTTAGGCAATGAGTTGCCCTGATTGGTATTTTTTGTAAAAGTGTATATACACATCATCGCTCGTTGTACTCATTGCACAATGTTACCTTTATTGTCCAATGGGGCAATCAAAAATGAATAAAACAAAATGGAAACGTACATACGTTTGGATCGGTGTGAAGCCAGTGAACAATTTGAGTGGTGGAAACTAAAAGAATATTCAGAAATGACTTAGTCATCACACTTAGAATGAGTTTACATTTTTTTGTACAAAATACCGTATGTGGGTTTTTTTTTATATAAGCCTCAAGGGCTAGGTGGCGCTGTATTTATAACTGAATGTTGTCATCGAGATACCTTCAGGCCTTGATTATAAGCATACATGTAAAGTGTGGGATTTTTTTTGGAGCATGTACCGTGGAGTTATTAAGCATATCCTTCATTCACGATATTGCTTTTAATGTCCACAGAGGCTATCAAAAATAAATAAAAATATATATATGTTTGGATAAGTCTGATGCCAGTGAACATTTTGAGTGGTGGAAACTAAAAGAATATTCATAAATGACTTAGTTATCACACTTAGAATGAGTTTACATTTTTTGTACAAAATACCGTATGTGGGGTATTTTTTTTTTATGCCTCAAGGGCTAGGTGACGCTGCACATATAACTGAATGTTGTCATTGAGATAGCTTCAGGCCTTGACGATAAACATACATGTCAAGTTTGGGATTTTTTGGAGCATGTACCGGGGAGTTATGAAGCATATCCTTTTTCAGTGCGAAACACAAAATTTGATGCCCCGCCTTCATCATATAGTATTTCGAAAAGTCAAGATTTTTCCCCCTGTCGTTGGCTCAGGTCTTGACATGGTCCAGGTCAAGTCTTAACTCAGTCAGATGAAACGTGTAGGAGAAGTGGGCAAAAGTCTGCCCCCTGTGAATGTGCAAAAATCGTCAAAAATGGGACATTCAAAAATTCGTAGCTCACTTCCTGTTCATTTTAGCATATGGGTCCAAGAGACTTTTTTGTAGGTCTTTGGCTCCCTCATACACCTAAAAATTTTCGTAGATCTTGCTTAAACGTACAATCGGGGCTACTTCGTTAAAAATTTCTAGGGGGCGCTATTGAGTCATTTTTGTAAAAATAGGACAATACATGATAAAATATTGCTCATTTTGCCAGGCCAGATATGTGTGCCAAGTTTCATGAGTTTCTGCGCATGTTTAGACCCTCAAAACTGGCGTTGTTTTCTTGGCGAACAGTGCTTAGCCACGCCCACAGCGATTCGCGAAAACTCACAAACTTCGTGTTGTGACATCATGAAAGCCGAATCCCTCATCTGAGCAAATATGAGGTAGGTCCAGTTCACGTGTTTGGAGAAAAAACGTAGAAGAAAATTCGTAAGAAAAAAAATTGCCACTAGTTGGCGCTATCAGTAAGATGAAATATAAGTTCATAGATGTCTTTAGGGCTGGACTCTCATCAAATGTGTGAAATTTTGAGAAGATAGGATCATCTCGGTCAAGTTCATGCAGCTTTTATTGTCACGAAAAATCTTTAGACTTTGCGGCACCGTAGCGGCCACGCCCTTTGGCGAAAAGTTACAATATTCGGTGTGGGGCATGATCAACATCTTAAGGCTTTTCTGACCAATTTTCAACTGGATCCCTTCAACGAGCTCAGCGCAGTAGCTAAAAACGTAAAGTATGACATTTATTGTTACCACTAGGTGGCGCTATATGTATAACTGAATTTTATCATATAGATGTTTTCAGGCCGTGACTATTACATTGCCTGAGAAGTTTGAGATTTTTTGGAGCTTGAACATGGGAGTTATTAAGCATTTGCTCTTTCTGGACAAATGAAATTTTAAAGGCAATATTTGATGCCCTGCCCCCGTCATATAGTATTTCAAAAAGGCAAGATGTTTTGCCCAGTTGTTCTCTCAGGTCTTGAGATGATAAATGCCAAGTCTGAAGTCAATTGGATGAAAAATGTTTGCAAAGGGGGAAAAAGCATGACCACAGTGAATGTGCCAAAATAGGCCAAAATTGGACATTAAAAAATTCATAGCTCACTTCCTGTACATTTTAGCTACATGGTCCCAATAGACTTTTTTGTGCGTCTCGGGGTGCTACACGTCCCTGCCACTTTTTGTTGCTCTAGCTCAAACGTGCCGGGCTTGGTTTTTATTTTTCTACGCTAGGGGGCGCTATCGAGTCGCATTGTTATGACGACTTAATAATATCAAATTTTTCGCCGGGCCTGAGGAGTGTGCAAAGTTCGGTGAGTTTTCGTGAATGTTTAGGTACCCAAAATCGCGATCGTTTGCGGAGAATAAAGAAGAAGAAGAAGAAGAATAATAATAATAACTAGAGCTGCGAGCAGCTATAAAGGGCCCTCGCAGCCCGGGCCACGTTGGGGTCCTTGCACGTTGGGGTACTGGCACGTTGGGGTACTGGCATATTGGAAGCAAAATTTCTTTGAAAATGGCATAATAAACGTTTACATGTAGAATATTTTTTTGCCAGTGTGTGTGTCAAGCTCAACGGGTTTTGGTGATTGTTAAGACCTGCAAAAATCAGCATCCTTTTTTATTTTTAGGCAATGAGTTGCCCTGATTGGTATTTTTTTGTAAAAGTGTATATACACATCATCGCTCGTTGTACTCATTGCACAATGTTACTTTTATTGTCCAAAGGGGCAATCAAAAATGAATAAAACAAAATGGAAACGTACATACGTTTGGATCGGTGTGAAGCCAGTGAACAATTTGAGTGGTGGAAACTAAAAGAATATTCATAAATGACTTAGTTATCACACTTAGAATGAGTGTACATTTTTTGTACAAAATACCGTATGTGGGGTATTTTTTTTATTTTTTATATAAGCCTCAAGGGCTAGGTGGCGCTGTATTTATAACTGAATGTTGTCATAGAGATACCTTCAGGCCTTGATTATAAGCATACATGTCAAGTGTGGGATTTTTTTTTTGAGCATGTACCGTGGAGTTATTAAGCATATCCTTCATTCACGATATTGCTTTTAATGTCCATAGAGGCTATCAAAAATAAATAAAAATATATATATGTTTGGATAAGTCTGATGCCAGTGAACATTTTGAGTGGTGGAAACTAAAAGAATACTCATAAATGACTTCGTTATCACACTTAGAATGAGTTTACATTTTTTGTACAAAATACCGTATGTGGGGTATTTTTTTTTCATGCCTCAAGGGCTAGGTGGCGCTGCATATATAACTGAATGTTGTCATAGAGATAACTTCAGGCCTTGACGATAAACATACATGTCAAGTTTGGGATTTTTTGGAGCATGTACCGGGGAGTTATCAAGCATATCCTTTTTCATTGCGAAACACAAATTTTGATGCCCCGCCCTCATCATATAGTATTTCGAAAAGTCAAAATTTTTCCCCCTGTCGTTGGCTCAGGTCTTGACATGGTCCAGGCCAAGTCTTAACTCAGTCGGATAAAACGTGTAGGAGAGGTGGGCAAAAGTCTGCCCCCTGTGAATGTGCAAAAATCGTCAAAAATGGGACATTCAAAAATTCATAGCTCACTTCCTGTTCATTTTAGCATATGGGTACAAGAGACTTTTTTGTAGGTCTTGGGCTCCCTCATACACCTGAAAATATTCGTCGTTCTTGCTTAAACGTACAACCGGGGCTGCTTCGTTAAAAATTTCGAGGGGGCGCTATTGAGTCATTTTTGTAAAAATAGCACAATCAACAATAAAATATTGCTCATTTTACCAGGCCAGATGTGTGTGCCAAGTTTCATGAGTTTCTGTGCATGTTTAGACCCTCAAAACTGGCGTTGTTTTCTTGGCGAACAGCGCTTAGCCACGCCCACAGCAATTCGCGAAAACTCACAAACTTCGTGTTGTGACATCATGAAGGCCGAAACCCTCTTCTGAGCAAATATGAGGGAGGTCCAGTTAACGTGTTTGGAGAAAAACGTAGAAGAAAATTCGTAAGAAAAAAAATTGCCACTAGGTGGCGCTATCAGTTAGATGAAATGTAAGTTAGTAGATGTCTTTAGAGCTGGACTCTCATCAAATGTGTAAAATTTTGAGAAGATAGGATCATCTCGGTCAAGTTAATGCAGCTTTTATTGTCACGAAAAATCTTCAGACTTTGCGTCACCGTAGCGGCCACGCCCTTTGGCGAAAAGTTACAATATTCGGTGTGGGGCATCATCAACATCTTAAGGCTTTTCTGACCAATTTTCAACTGGATCCCTTCAACGAGCTCAGCACAGTAGCTAAAAACGTAAAGTATGACATTTATTGTAACCACTAGGTGGCGCTATATGTATAACTGAATTTTGTCATATAGATGTTTTCAGGCCGTGACTATTACGTTGCCTGAGAAGTTTGAGATTTTTTGGAGCTTGTACATGGGAGTTATTCAGCATTTGCTCTTTCTGGACAAATGAAATTTTAAAGGCAATATTTGATGCCCCGCCCCCGTCATATAGTATTTCGAAAAGGCAAGACTTTTTGCCCAGCTGTTCTCTTAGGTCTTGAGATGATAAATACCAAGTTTGAAGTCAATGGGATGAAAAATGTTTGCATAGGGGGAAAAAGCATGACCACAGTGAATGTGCCAAAATAGGCCAAAATTGGACATTAAAAAATTCATATCTCACTTCCTGTACATTTTAGCTACATGGTCCCAATAGACTTTTTTGTGCGTCTCGGGGTGCTACACGTGCCTGCCAATTTACGTTGCTCTAGCTCAAACGTGCCGGGCTTGGTTTTTATTTTTCTATGCTAGGGGGCGCTATAGAGTCGCGTTGTTATAACGACTTCATAATATCAAATTTTTCGCCGGACCTGAGGAGTGTGCAAAGTTCGGTGAGTTTTCGTGAATATTTAGGTACCCAAAATCGCGATTGTTTGCGGAGAATAAAGAAGAAGAAGAAGAAGAAGAAGAAGAAGAAGAAGAAGAAGAAGAAGAAGAATAACTAGAGCTGCGAGCAGCTATAAAGGGCCCTCGCAGCCCGGGCCACGTTGGGGTCCTTGCACGTTGGGGTACTTGCACGTTGGGGTACTGGCACGTTGGGGTACTGGCATATTGGAAGCAAAATTTCTTTGAAAATGGCATAATAAACGTTTACATGTAGAATATTTTTTTGCCAGTGTGTGTGTCAAGCTCAACGGGTTTTGGTGATTGTTAAGACCTGCAAAAATCAGCGTCCTTTTTTATTTTTAGGCAATGAGTTGCCCTGATTGGTATTTTTTGTAAAAGTGTATATACACATCATCGCTCGTTGTACTCATTGCACAATGTTACCTTTATTGTCCAATGGGGCAATCAAAAATGAATAAAACAAAATGGAAACGTACATACGTTTGGATCGGTGTGAAGCCAGTGAACAATTTGAGTGGTGGAAACTAAAAGAATATTCAGAAATGACTTAGTCATCACACTTAGAATGAGTTTACATTTTTTTGTACAAAATACCGTATGTGGGTTTTTTTTTTATATAAGCCTCAAGGGCTAGGTGGCGCTGTATTTATAACTGAATGTTGTCATCGAGATACCTTCAGGCCTTGATTATAAGCATACATGTAAAGTGTGGGATTTTTTTTGGAGCATGTACCGTGGAGTTATTAAGCATATCCTTCATTCACGATATTGCTTTTAATGTCCACAGAGGCTATCAAAAATAAATAAAAATATATATATGTTTGGATAAGTCTGATGCCAGTGAACATTTTGAGTGGTGGAAACTAAAAGAATATTCATAAATGACTTAGTTATCACACTTAGAATGAGTTTACATTTTTTGTACAAAATACCGTATGTGGGGTATTTTTTTTTTATGCCTCAAGGGCTAGGTGACGCTGCACATATAACTGAATGTTGTCATTGAGATAGCTTCAGGCCTTGACGATAAACATACATGTCAAGTTTGGGATTTTTTGGAGCATGTACCGGGGAGTTATGAAGCATATCCTTTTTCAGTGCGAAACACAAAATTTGATGCCCCGCCTTCATCATATAGTATTTCGAAAAGTCAAGATTTTTCCCCCTGTCGTTGGCTCAGGTCTTGACATGGTCCAGGTCAAGTCTTAACTCAGTCAGATGAAACGTGTAGGAGAAGTGGGCAAAAGTCTGCCCCCTGTGAATGTGCAAAAATCGTCAAAAATGGGACATTCAAAAATTCGTAGCTCACTTCCTGTTCATTTTAGCATATGGGTCCAAGAGACTTTTTTGTAGGTCTTTGGCTCCCTCATACACCTAAAAATTTTCGTAGATCTTGCTTAAACGTACAATCGGGGCTACTTCGTTAAAAATTTCTAGGGGGCGCTATTGAGTCATTTTTGTAAAAATAGGACAATACATGATAAAATATTGCTCATTTTGCCAGGCCAGATATGTGTGCCAAGTTTCATGAGTTTCTGCGCATGTTTAGACCCTCAAAACTGGCGTTGTTTTCTTGGCGAACAGTGCTTAGCCACGCCCACAGCGATTCGCGAAAACTCACAAACTTCGTGTTGTGACATCATGAAAGCCGAATCCCTCATCTGAGCAAATATGAGGTAGGTCCAGTTCACGTGTTTGGAGAAAAAACGTAGAAGAAAATTCGTAAGAAAAAAAATTGCCACTAGTTGGCGCTATCAGTAAGATGAAATATAAGTTCATAGATGTCTTTAGGGCTGGACTCTCATCAAATGTGTGAAATTTTGAGAAGATAGGATCATCTCGGTCAAGTTCATGCAGCTTTTATTGTCACGAAAAATCTTTAGACTTTGCGGCACCGTAGCGGCCACGCCCTTTGGCGAAAAGTTACAATATTCGGTGTGGGGCATGATCAACATCTTAAGGCTTTTCTGACCAATTTTCAACTGGATCCCTTCAACGAGCTCAGCGCAGTAGCTAAAAACGTAAAGTATGACATTTATTGTTACCACTAGGTGGCGCTATATGTATAACTGAATTTTATCATATAGATGTTTTCAGGCCGTGACTATTACATTGCCTGAGAAGTTTGAGATTTTTTGGAGCTTGAACATGGGAGTTATTAAGCATTTGCTCTTTCTGGACAAATGAAATTTTAAAGGCAATATTTGATGCCCTGCCCCCGTCATATAGTATTTCAAAAAGGCAAGATGTTTTGCCCAGTTGTTCTCTCAGGTCTTGAGATGATAAATGCCAAGTTTGAAGTCAATTGGATGAAAAATGTTTGCAAAGGGGGAAAAAGCATGACCACAGTGAATGTGCCAAAATAGGCCAAAATTGGACATTAAAAAATTCATAGCTCACTTCCTGTACATTTTAGCTACATGGTCCCAATAGACTTTTTTGTGCGTCTCGGGGTGCTACACGTCCCTGCCACTTTTTGTTGCTCTAGCTCAAACGTGCCGGGCTTGGTTTTTATTTTTCTACGCTAGGGGGCGCTATCGAGTCGCATTGTTATGACGACTTAATAATATCAAATTTTTCGCCGGGCCTGAGGAGTGTGCAAAGTTCGGTGAGTTTTCGTGAATGTTTAGGTACCCAAAATCGCGATCGTTTGCGGAGAATAAAGAAGAAGAAGAAGAAGAAGAATAATAATAACTAGAGCTGCGAGCAGCTATAAAGGGCCCTCGCAGCCCGGGCCACGTTGGGGTCCTTGCACGTTGGGGTACTGGCACGTTGGGGTACTGGCATATTGGAAGCAAAATTTCTTTGAAAATGGCATAATAAACGTTTACATGTAGAATATTTTTTTGCCAGTGTGTGTGTCAAGCTCAACGGGTTTTGGTGATTGTTAAGACCTGCAAAAATCAGCATCCTTTTTTATTTTTAGGCAATGAGTTGCCCTGATTGGTATTTTTTTGTAAAAGTGTATATACACATCATCGCTCGTTGTACTCATTGCACAATGTTACTTTTATTGTCCAAAGGGGCAATCAAAAATGAATAAAACAAAATGGAAACGTACATACGTTTGGATCGGTGTGAAGCCAGTGAACAATTTGAGTGGTGGAAACTAAAAGAATATTCATAAATGACTTAGTTATCACACTTAGAATGAGTGTACATTTTTTGTACAAAATACCGTATGTGGGGTATTTTTTTTATTTTTTATATAAGCCTCAAGGGCTAGGTGGCGCTGTATTTATAACTGAATGTTGTCATAGAGATACCTTCAGGCCTTGATTATAAGCATACATGTCAAGTGTGGGATTTTTTTTTGGAGCATGTACCGTGGAGTTATTAAGCATATCCTTCATTCACGATATTGCTTTTAATGTCCATAGAGGCTATCAAAAATAAATAAAAATATATATATGTTTGGATAAGTCTGATGCCAGTGAACATTTTGAGTGGTGGAAACTAAAAAAATATTCATAAATGACTTAGTTATCACACTTAGAATGAGTGTACATTTTTTGTACAAAATACCGTATGTGGGGTATTTTTTTTTCATGCCTCAAGGGCTAGGTGGCGCTGCATATATAACTGCATGTTGTCATAGAGATACCTTCAGGCCTTGACGATAAACATACATGTCAAGTTTGGGATTTTTTGGAGCATGTATCGGGGAGTTATTAAGCATATCCTTTTTCAGTGCGAAACACAAATTTTGATGCCCCGCCCTCATCATATAGTATTTCCAAAAGTAAAGATTTTTCCGTCTGTTGTTGGCTCAGGTCTTGGCATCGTCCAGGTCAAGTCATAAGTCAGTCGGATAAAACGTGTAGGAGAAGTGGGCAAAAGTATGCCCTCTGAAAATGTGCAAAAATCGTAAAAAATGAGACATTCAAAAATTCGTAGCTCACTTCCTGTTCATTTTAGCATATGGGTCCAAGAGACTTTTTTGTAGGTCTTGGGCTCCCTCATACACGTAAAAATTTTCGTAGATCTTGCTTAAACGTACAATCGGGGCTGCTTCGTTAAAAAATTCTAGGGGGCGCTATTGAGTCATTTTTGTAAAAATAGCACAATCAACAATAAAATATTGTTCATTTTACCAGGCCAGATGTGTGTGCCAAGTTTCATGAGTTTCTGCGCATGTTTAGACCCTCAAAACTGGCGTTGTTTTCTTGGCGAACAGTGCTTAGCCACGCCCACAGCGATTCGCGAAAACTCACAAACTTCGTGTTGTGACATCATGAAGGCCGAAACCCTCATCTGAGCAAATATGAGGTTGGTCCAGTTAACGTGTTTGGAGAAAAAATTTACAAGAAAATTCGTAAGAAAAAAAATTGCCACTAGGTGGCGCTATCAGTAAGATGAAATATAAGTTCGAAGATGTCTTTAGGGCTGGACTCTCATCAAATGTGTGAAATTTTGAGAAGATAGGATCATCTCGGTCAAGTTCATGCAGCTTTTATTGTCACGAAAAATCTTCAGACTTTGCGGCACCGTAGCGGCCACGCCCTTTGGCGAAAAGTTACAATATTCGGTGTTGGGCATGATCAACATCTTAAGGCTTTTCTGACCAACTTTTAACTGGATCCCTTCAACGAGCTCAGCGCAGTAGCTAAAAACGTAAAGTATGACATTTATTGTCACCACTAGGTGGCGCTATATGTATAACTGAATTTTATCATATAGATGTTTTCAGGCCGTGACTATTACGTTGCCTGAGAAGTTTGAGATTTTTTGGAGCTTGAACATGGGAGTTATTAAGCATTTGCTCTTTCTGGACAAATGAAATTTTAAAGACAATATTTGATGCCCCGCCCCCATCATATAGTATTTCGAAAAGGCAAGACTTTTTGCCCAGTTGTTCTCTCAGGTCTTGAGATGATAAATGCCAAGTTTGATGTGAATTGGATGAAAAATGTTTGCAGAGGGGGAAAAAGCATGACCACAGTGAATGTGCCAAAATAGGCCAAAATTGGACATAAAAAAATTCATAGCTCATTTCCTGTACATTTTAGCTACATGGTCCCAATAGACTTTTTTGTGCGTCTCGGGGTGCTACACGTGCCTGCCAATTTTCGTTGCTCTAGCTCAAACGTGCCAGGCTTGGTTTTTATTTTTCTACGCTAGGGGGCGCTATAGAGTCGCGTTGTTATGACGACTTCATAATATCAAATTTTTCGCCGGGCCTGAGGAGTGTGCAAAGTTTGGTGAGTTTTCGTGAATGTTTAGGTACTCAAAAATGCGATTGTTTACGGAGAAAAAGAAGAAGAAGAATAATAATAACTAGAGCTGCGAGCAGCTATAAAGGGCCCTCGCAGCCCGGGCGACGTTGGGGTACTTGCACGTTGGGGTACTGGCACGTTGGGGTACTGGCAAGTTTAGGTACGGCACATTGGAAGCAGAATTTCTTTGAAAATGGCATGATAAACCTTGACATGTGGATTTTTTTTTTTTTTGTAAAAATACCGTTAAGTTGGTGTATTTTTTTTTATGCCTCTAGGGCTAGGTGGCGCTGTATATATAATGGAATGTTGTCATAGGGATACCTTCAAGCCTTGACTCTAAACATACATGTCAAGTGTGGGATTTTTTTGGAGCATGTACCGTGGAGTTATTAAGCATATCCTTCATTCACGATATTGCTTTTAATGTCCATAGAGGCTATCAAAAATAAATAAAAAAGTACATGTTTGGATAAGTCTAATGCCAGTGAACATTTTGAGTGGTGGAAAGTAAAAGAATATTCATAAATGACTTAGTTATCACACTTAGAATGAGTTTACATTTTTTGTACAAAATACCGTATGTGGGGTATTTTTTTGTTGTGCCTCAAGGGCGAGGTGGCGCTGCATATATAACTGAATGTTGTCATAGAGATACCTTCAGGCCTTGACGATAAACATACATGTCAAGTTTGGGATTTTTTGGAGCATGTATCGGGGAGTTATTAAGCATATCCTTTTTCAGTGCGAAACACAAATTTTGATGCCCCGCGCTCATCATATAGTATTTCCAAAAGTCAAGATTTTTCCGTCTGTTGTTGGCTCAGGTCTTGGCATGGTCCAGGTCAAGTCATAAGTCAGTCGGATAAAACATGTAGGAGAAGTGGGCAAAAGTATGCCCCCTGAAAATGTGCAAAAATCGTCAAAAATGGGACATTCAAAAATTCGTACCTCACTTCCTGTTCATTTTAGCATATGGGTCCAAGAGACTTTTTTGTAGGTCTTTGGCTCCCTCATACACGTAAAAATTTTCATAGATCTTGCTTAAACGTAGAATCGGGGCTGCTTCGTTAAAAATTTCTAGGGGGCGCTATTGAGTCATTTTTGTAAAAATAGTACAATCAGCAATAAAATATTGTTCATTTTACCAGGCCAGATGTGTGTGCCAAGTTTCATGAGTTTCTGCGCATGTTTAGACCCTCAAAACTGGCGTTGTTTTCTTGGCGAACAGTGCTTAGCCACGGCCACAGCGATTCGCGAAAACTCACAAACTTCGTGTTGTGACATCATGAAGGCCGAAACCCTCATCTGAGCAAATATGAGGTTGGTCCAGTTAACGTGTTTGGAGAAAAATGTACAAGAAAATTCGTAAGAAAAAAAATTGCCACTAGGTGGCGCTATCAGTAAGATGAAATATAAGTTCGTAGATGTCTTAAGGGCTGGACTCTCATCAAATGTGTGAAATTTTGAGAAGATAGGATCATCTGGGTCAAGTTCATGCAGCTTTTATTGTCACGAAAAATTTTCGGACTTTGCGTCACCGTAGCGGCCACGCCCTTTGGCGAAAAGTTACAATATTCGGTGTGGGGCATGATCAACATCTTAAGGCTTTTCTGACCAATTTTCAACTGGATCCCTTCAACGAGCTCGGCACAGTAGCTAAAAACGTAAAGTATGACATTTATTGTTACCACTAGGTGGCGCTATATGTATAACTGAATTTTATCATATAGATGCTTTCAGGCCGTGACTATTACGTTGCCTGAGAAGTTTGAGATTTTTTGGAGCTTGAACATGGGAGTTATCACACTTAGAATGAGTTGACATTTTTTGTACAAAATACCGTATGTGGGGTATTTTTTTTTCACGCCTGAAGGGCTAGGTGGCGCTGCATATATAACTGAATTTTGTCATAGAGATACCTTCAGGCTTTGACTATAAACATACATGTCAAGTTTGGGATTTTTTGGAGCATGTACCGGGGAGTTATCAAGCATATCCTTTTTCATTGCGAAACACAAATTTTGATGCCCCGCCCTCATCATATAGTATTTTGAAAAGTCAAAAAATTTCCCCCTGTCGTTGGCTCAGGTCTTGACATGGTCCAGGCCAAGTCTTAACTCAGTCGGATGAAACGTGTAGGAGAAGTGGGCAAAAGTCTGCCCCCTGTGAATGTGCAAAAATCGTCAAAAATGGGACATTCAAAAATTCGTAGCTCACTTCCTGTTCATTTTAGCATATGGGTACAAGAGACTTTTTTGTAGGTCTTGGGCTCCCTCATACACCTAAAAATATTCGTCGTTCTTGCTTAAACGTACAACTGGGGCTGTTTCGTTAAAGATTTCTAGGGGGCGCTATTGAGTCATTTTTGTAAAAATAGCACAATCGCCGATAAAAAATTGCTCATTTTGCCAGGCCAGCTGTGTGTGCCAAGTTTCGTGTGTTTCTGTGCCAGTTTAGGCCCTCAAAATTGGCGTTGTTTTCTTGGCGAACAGCGCTTGGCCACGCCCACAGCGACTCGCGAAAACTCACAAACTTCGTGTTGTGACAGCATGAAGGCCGACACCCTCATCTGAGCAAATATGAGGTGGGTCCAGTTAACATGGTTGGAGAAAAACATTGAAGAAAAATCGTAAGAAAAAAAATTGCCAGTAGGTGGCGCTATCAGTAAGATGAAATATAAGTTTGTAGATGTCTTTAGGGCTGGACTCTCATCAATTGTGTACAATTTTGAGAAGATAGCATCATCTCGGTCAAGTTAATGCAGCTTTTGTTGTCACGAGAAATCTTCAGACTTTGCGGCACCGTAGCGGCCACGCCCTTTGGCGAAAAGTTACAATATTCGGTGTGGGGCATGATCAACATCTTAAGGCTTTTCTGACCAATTTCCAACTGGATCCCTTCAACGAGCTCAGCACAGTAGCTAAAAACGTAAAGTATGACAATTATTGTTACCACTAGGTGGCGCTACATGGATAACTGAATTTTATCATATAGATGTTTTCAGGCCGTGACTATTAAGTTGCCTGATAAGTTTGAGATTTTTTGGAGCTTGAACATGGGAGTTATTAAGCATTTGCTCTTTCTGGACAAATGAAATTTTAAAGGCAATATTTGATGCCCCGCCCCCGTCATATAGTATTTCGAAAAGGCAAGATTTTTTCCCCAGTTGTTCTCTCAGGTCTTGAGATGATAAATGCCAAGTTTGAAGTCAATTGGATGAAAAATGTTTGCAAAGGGGGAAAAAGCATGACCACAGTGAATGTGCCAAAATAGGCCAAAATTGGACATTAAAAAATTCATAGCTCACTTCCTGTACATTTTAGCTACATGGTCCCAATAGACTTTTTTGTGCGTCTCGGGGTGCTACACGTGCCTGCCAATTTTCGTTGCTCTAGCTCAAACATGCCGGGCTTGGTTTTTATTTTTCTATGCTAGGGGGCGCTATAGAGTCGCGTTGTTATGACGACTTCATAATATCAAATTTTTCGCCGGGCCTGAGGAGTGTGCAAAGTTTGGTGAGTTTTCGTAAATGTTTAGGTACCCAAAATCGTGATCGTTTACGGAGAAGAATAATAATAATAATAATAATAATAATAATAATAATAATAATAATAATCCGATCGAAAAACAATAGGGACCTCGCAGCGGTAGCTGCTCGGGCCCTAATAATAATCCGATCGAAAAACAATAGGGACCTCGCAGCGGTAGCTGCTCGGGCCCTAACTAGAGCTGCGAGCAGCTATAAAGGGCCCTCGCAGCCCGGGCCACGTTGGAGTCCTTGCACGTTGGGGTACTTGCACGTTAGGGTACTGGCACGTTGGGGTACTGGCATATTGGAAGCAAAATTTCTTTGAAAATGGCATAATAAACGTTTACATGTAGAATATTTTTTTTGCCAGTGTGTGTCAAGCTCAACGGGTTTTGGGGATTGTTAAGACCTGCAAAAATCAGCGTCCTTTTTTATTTTTAGGCAATGAGTTGCCCTGATTGGCATTTTTTGTAAAAGTGTATATATACATCATCGCTCGTTGTACTCATTGCACAATGTTACTTTTATTGTCCAAAGGGGCAATCAAAAATGAATAAAACAAAATGGAAACGTACATACGTTTGGATCGGTGTGAAGCCAGTGAACAATTTGAGTGGTGGAAACTAAAAGAATATTCAGAAATGACTTAGTCATAACACTTAGAATGAGTTTACATTTTTTTGTACAAAATACCGTATGTGGGTTTTTTTTTTTTATGTAAGCCTCAAGGGCTAGGTGGCGCTGTATTTATAACTGAATGTTGTCATCGAGATACCTTCAGGCCTTGATTATAAGCATACATGTCAAGTGTGGGATTTTTTTTGGAGCATGTACCGTGGAGTTATTAAGCATATCCTTCACTCACGATATTGCTTTTAATGTCCACAGAGGCTATCAAAAATAAATAAAAATATATATATGTTTGGATAAGTCTGATGCCAGTGAACATTTTGAGTGGTGGAAACTAAAAGAATATTCATAAATGACTTAGTTATCACACTTAGAATGAGTTTACATTTTTTGTACAAAATACCGTATGTGGGGTATTTTTTTTTTATGCCTCAAGGGCTAGGTGGCGCTGCATATATAACTGAATGTTGTCATAGAGATAGCTTCAGGCCTTGACGATAAACATACATGTCAAGTTTGGGATTTTTTGGAGCATGTACCGGGGAGTTATTAAGCATATCCTTTTTCAGTGCGAAACACAAATTTTGATGCCCCGCCTTCATCATATAGTATTTCGAAAGGTCAAGATTTTTCCCCCTGTCGTTGGCTCAGGTCTTGACATGGTCCAGGTCAAGTCTTAACTCCGTCAGATGAAACGTGTAGGAGAAGTGGGCAAAAGTCTGCGCCCTGTGAATGTGCAAAAATTGTCAAAAATGGGACATTCAAAAATTCGTAGCTCACTTCCTGTTCATTTTAGCATATGGGTCCAAGAGACTTTTTTGTAGGTCTTGGGCTCCCTCATACACCTAAAAATATTCGTCGTTCTTGCTTAAACGTACAACCGGGGCTGCTTCGTTAAAAACTTCTAGGGGGCGCTATTGAGTCATTTTTGTAAAAATAGCACAATCAACAATAAAATATTGCTCATTTTACCAGGCCAGATGTGTGTGCCAAGTTTCATGAGTTTCTGTGCATGTTTAGACCCTCAAAACTGGCGTTGTTTTCTTGGCGAACAGCGCTTAGCCACACCCACAGCAATTCGCGAAAACTCACAAACTTCGTGTTGTGACATCATGAAGGCCGAAACCCTCATCTGAGCAAATATGAGGTAGGTCCAGTTAACGTGTTTGGAGAAAAACGTAGAAGAAAATTCGTAATAAAAAAAATTGCCACTAGGTGGCGCTATCAGTTAGATGAAATATAAGTCAGTAGATGTCTTTAGGGCTGGACTCTCATCAAATGTGTGAAATTTTGAGAAGATAGGATCATCTCGGTCAAGTTAATGCAGCTTTTATTTTCACGAAAAATCTTCAGACTTTGTGTCACCGTAGCGGCCACGCCCTTTGTCGAAAAGTTACAATATTCGGTGTGGGGCATGATCAACATCTTAAGCCTTTTCTGACCAATTTTCAAATGGATCCCTTCAACAAGCTCAGCACAGTAGCTAAAAACGTAAAGTATGACATTTATTGTAACCACTAGGTGGCGCTATATGTATAACTGAATTTTATCATATAGATGTTTTCAGGCCGCGACTATTACGTTGCCTGAGAAGTTTGAGATTTTTTGGAGCTTGAACATGGGAGTTATTAAGCATTTGCTCTTTCTGGACAAATTAAATTTTAAAGGCAATATTTGATGCCCCGCCCCCGTCATATAGTATTTCAAAAAGGCAAGATGTTTTGCCCAGTTTTTCTCTCAGGTCTTGAGATGATAAATGCCAAGTTTGAAGTCAATTGGATGAAAAATGTTTGCAAAGGGGGGAAAAGCATGACCACAGTGAATGTGCCAAAATAGGCCAAAATTGGACATAAAAAAATTCATAGCTCACTTCCTGTACATTTTAGCTACATGGTCCCAATAGACTTTTTTGTGCGTCTCGGGGTGCTACACGTGCCTGCCAATTTTTGTTGCTCTAGCTCAAACGTGCCGGGCTTGGTTTTTATTTTTCTACGCTAGGGGGCGCTATCGAGTCGCATTGTTATGACGACTTAATAATATCAAATTTTTCGCCGGGCCTGAGGAGTGTGCAAAGTTCGGTGAGTTTTCGTGAATGTTTAGGTACCCAAAATCGCGATCGTTTGCGGAGAATAAAGAAGAAGAAGAAGAAGAAGAAGAAGAAGAAGAAGAAGAAGAAGAAGAATAACTAGAGCTGCGAGCAGCTATAAAGGGCCCTCGCAGCCCGGGCCACGTTGGGGTACTTGCACGTTGGGGTACTGGCACGTTGGGGTACTGGCATATTGGAAGCAAAATTTCTTTGAAAATGGCATAATAAACGTTTACATGTAGAATATTGTTTTGCCAGTGTGTGTGTCAAGCTCAACGGGTTTTAGTCATTGTTAAGACCTGCAAAAATCAGCGTCCTTTTTTATTTTTAGGCAATGAGTTGCCCTGATTGGTATTTTTTGTAAAAGTGTATATACACATCATCGCTCGTTGTACTCATTGCACAATGTTACTTTTATTGTCCAAAGGGGCAATCAAAAATGAATAAAACAAAATGGAAACGTACATATGTTTGGATCGGTGTGAAGCCAGTGAACAATTTGGGTGGTGGAAACTAAAAGAATATTCATAAATGACTTAGTTATCACACTTAGAATGAGTGTACATTTTTTGTACAAAATACCGTATGTGGGGTATTTTTATTTTTTTATATATAAGCCTCAAGGGCTAGGTGGCGCTGTATTTATAACTGAATGTTGTCATAGAGATACCTTCAGGCCTTGATTATAAGCATACATGTCAAGTGTGGGATTTTTTTTGGAGCATGTACCGTGGAGTTATTAAGCATATCCTTCATTCACGATATTGCTTTTAATGTCCATAGAGGCTATCAAAAATAAATAAAAATATATATATGTTTGGATAAGTCTGATGCCAGTGAACATTTTGAGTGGTGGAAACTAAAAGAATATTCATAAATGACTTCGTTATCACACTTAGAATGAGTTTACATTTTTTGTACAAAATACCGTATGTGGGGTATTTTTTTTTCATGCCTCAAGGGCTAGGTAGCGCTGCATATATAACTGAATGTTGTCATAGAGATAGCTTCAGGCCTTGACGATAAACATACATGTCAAGTTTGGGATTTTTTGGAGCATGTCCCGGGGAGTTATCAAGCATATCCTTTTACATTGCTTAACACAAATTTTGATGCCCCGCCCTCATCATATAGTATTTCGAAAAGTCAAAAATTTTCCCCCTGTCGTTGGCTCAGGATTTGACATGGTCCAGGCCAAGTCTTAACTCAGTCGGATGAAATGTGTAGGAGAAGTGGGCAAAAGTCTGCCCCCTGTGAATGTGCAAAAATCGTCAAAAATGGGACATTCAAAAATTCGTAGCTCACTTCCTGTTCATTTTAGCATATGGGTACAAGAGACTTTTTTGTAGGTCTTGGGCTCCCTCATACACCTAAAAATATTCGTCGTTCTTGCTTAAACGTACAACCGGGGCTGCTTCGTTAAAAACTTCTAGGGGGCGCTATTGAGTCATTTTTGTAAAAATAGCACAATCAACAATAAAATATTGCTCATTTTACCAGGCCAGATGTGTGTGCCAAGTTTCATGAGTTTCTGTGCATGTTTAGACCCTCAAAACTGGCGTTATTTTCTTGGCGAACAGCGCTTAGCCACACCCACAGCAATTCGCGAAAACTCACAAACTTCGTGTTGTGACATCATGAAGGCCGAAACCCTCATCTGAGCAAATATGAGGTAGGTCCAGTTAACGTGTTTGGAGAAAAACGTAGAAGAAAATTCGTAAGAAAAAAAATTGCCACTAGGTGGCGCTATCAGTTAGATGAAATATAAGTCAGTAGATGTCTTTAGGGCTGGACTCTCATCAAATGTGTGAAATTTTGAGAAGATAGGATCATCTCGGTCAAGTTAATGCAGCTTTTATTTTCACGAAAAATCTTCAGACTTTGCGTCACCGTAGCGGCCACGCCCTTTTGCGAAAAGTTACAATATTCGGTGTGGGGCATGATCAACATCTTAAGGCTTTTCTGACCAATTTTCAAATGGATCCCTTCAACAAGCTCAGCACAGTAGCTAAAAACGTAAAGTATGACATTTATTGTAACCACTAGGTGGCGCTATATGTATAACTGAATTTTATCATATAGATGTTTTCAGGCCGTGACTATTACGTTGCCTGAGAAGTTTGAGATTTTTTGGAGCTTGAACATGGGAGTTATTAAGCATTTGCTCTTTCTGGACAAATGAAATTTTAAAGGCAATATTTGATGCCCCGCCCCCGTCATATAGTATTTCAAAAAGGCAAGATGTTTTGCCCAGTTGTTCTCTCAGGTCTTGAGATGATAAATGCCAAGTTTGAAGTCAATTGGATGAAAAATGTTTGCAAAGGGGGAAAAAGCATGACCACAGTGAATGTGCCAAAATAGGCCAAAATTGGACATAAAAAAATTCATAGCTCACTTCCTGTACATTTTAGCTACATGGTCCCAATAGACTTTTTTGTGCGTCTCGGGGTGCTACACGTGCCTGCCAATTTTTGTTGCTCTAGCTCAAACGTGCCGGGCTTGGTTTTTATTTTTCTACGCTAGGGGGCGCTATCGAGTCGCATTGTTATGACGACTTAATAATATCAAATTTTTCGCCGGGCCTGAGGAGTGTGCAAAGTTTGGTGAGTTTTCGTGAATGTTTAGGTACCCAAAATCGCGATTGTTTGCGGAGAATAAAGAAGAAGAAGAAGAAGAATAATAATAACTAGAGCTGCGAGCAGCTATAAAGGGCCCTCGCAACCCGGGCCACGTTGGGGTATTTGCACGTCGGGGTACTGGCATGTTGGGGTACTGTCAAATAGGAAACCATCTAAATTTTAAACGTTTTTGCCATGCTTTGTGTTTGTAAAGTTTCATGGAAAGGCCAAAAATGATGCACAATTAACAAAATAAAATCAAAATGGATTGGCACATTGGCTATATAGAATACTTTTTGAATATATTAGGCATGCCTGCCAATATTCACACATCTAGCTGAATCATATAATCGGAAAGACTTCATAAAAATGTCTAGAGGGCGCTATTGAAGCATTTATTGCAAATTTAATAAGAAATCTCTAAAATATTCATGCTTATGACAAGCCTGATGTGTGTGTAAAGTTTCATGAGTTTTTGCACATGTTTAGACCAAAAAAAAAAAAAAAGCAGCATTTTACTTGGCAAACAATGCATCGCCATGAAACGGCGTGGGACAAAATAAATAACTTTCGATAACTTTGTATCTTAAACATCTTAAGATGAAGCACACCAAGTTTGAAGACAGTCGGATAAATTTTGTAGGAGGAGTTCGTTAAAATATGACCCCTAAAAAAGGCCACAAAAAATGGCTACAAATCCCAACGTAAATCAAAATGGCGGACTTCCTGTTTGTTTTGGAAGATGGTTCCAAGAGACTATTTTGTACATCGTGGGCTCTTATGTATGCCTCTAAATTATCATAGCGCTAGGTGAAACGTACAACCGGGAATGCTTCGTTAAAGAGGAGTTTTTTACCTCAAAATGTGATGACCGGCCCTTACGGGACTTCCTGTTGGGTTTAGCACATGGCACCAAGAGACTTTTTTGTACATTGTGGGCTGTTAAATTTGTCTCCAAATTTTCGTAGCTCTCGCTGCTTCGTACAACTGTGAATGCTTCATTAAGAGGGAATTTTTTCCTTTGCAAACTGTGCATGCCACGGCAACAGCGTGCGACGAAATAAAAAGCTTTCAATAACTTTTCATCTTCAACATTTTAAGATGAATCACACCAAGTTTGGAGATGATCGGATAAACTCTGTAGGAGGAGTTCGTTAAAATAAGACCCCTATGAAATGGCCCAAAAAATGGCAACACGTTCCAAAGTAAATCAAAATGGCGGACTTCCTGTTCGGTTTAGCATATGGTTCAAAAAGAGTTTTTTGTACCTTGAGGGCTGTTACCTATGTCTTCAAATGTTGGTAACTCTAGGTGAAATGTACAGCCGGGAATGCTTCATTAAATAAGAATTTTGAAACACAAAATTTGATGCCTCGCCTCTGGCGGACTTCCTGTTAGGTTTAGCATATGGTTCAAAAAGAGTTTTTTGTAGATCATAGTCTGTTACATATGTGTACCAATTTTCGTGGCTCTCAATTAAACGTACCACGGCAATGCTTTGTTAAGTAAGAATTTTGAAACTGTAAATTTGATGCCCCGCCACCGTCATATAGTATGTCAAAAACTTTAGATTTTTTACCATGATGTTGTCCCAGGTCTTGAGATGGTACAGCCCAAGTTTGAAGTCAATCGGGTTAACCGTGTAGGAGAAGCGGGCAAAAGTATGACCCCTGTAAATGTGCAAAAATGGGCCAAAATTGGACATTCAAATACTCATACCTCACTTCCTGTCTATTTTAGGGTACACATATCAAAGAGGTTTTTGTTCATCTGGATGTGCTACAGGTGCCACACAATTTTCGTAGCCATAGGACAATCGTAGCGGGACAGGGATCCGTTAAACCTATGTAGGTGGCGCTACAGAGCCATTTTTCTGTTATCACGTATGGCGACTTTAAAATATCAAATTTTTCGCCAGGCCCGATCTCCGTGTAAAGTTTGGTGAGTTTTCGTTCATGTTTAGTGCCTCAAAAATGTGGTTGTTTGCGGAAAAGAATAATAACAAAGAAAAAGAAGAAGAAGAATAATAACTAGAGCTGCGAGCAGCTATAAAGGGCCCTCGCAACCTGGGCCACGTTGGGGTACTTGCACGTCGGGGTACTGGCACGTTGGGGTACTGTCAAATCGGACAAGGACCATCTAAAATGTTTTTGACAAGCTTTGTGAGTGCAAAAGGCCAAAGATGGTGTGCAATTCCCAAAATAAATTCAAAATGGCGGACTTCCTTTTAGGTTTAGCATACGGCTACAGAATACTTTTTGTAGGTCTTAAGCTAATAGGTATGCCTCCCAGTTTTCACAAATCTAGGTCAAGTCATCTTTAGTTGTGTATCGCTTGAATCATACAATTGGAAATGCTCCATAAAAATGCATAGAGGGCGCTATTGAGCACAACGTTGGGTTACTTGCACGTCAGGGTACTGGCACGTTGGGGTACTGTTACATGGAACAAGGACCATTTAAAATGTTAGTTTTTTCCATGCCTTGTCTGTGCAAAGTTTAATGAAAGAGGCCAAAAATGATGTATAATTCCCAAAATAAAATCAAAATAGCGGACTTCCTCTTTGGTTTGGCAAATGGCTACATAATACTTTTTTGTAGGTATTAGGCTGATAGGGGTCTGTCCTAATTTTCACAAATCTAGCAGAATCATACAATCGGAAATACTTCATAAAAATGTCTAGAGGGCGCTATTTATTGCAAATTGCACAATAAATCTCTAAAAATTCATGTTCATGACAAGTCTGATGTGTTTGCAAAGTTTCATAAGTTTTCACACATGTATAGATAAAAAAACAAAGCAGCACTTCACTTGGCAAACTGCATCGCTATAGCAGCAGCGTGCGACAAAATAAAAAACTTTTGATAACTTTGCATCTTAAACATCTTAAGATGAAACACACCAAGTTTGAAGACGGTCGGATGAACTTTGTACGAGGAGTTCGTTAAAATATGACAACTGAAAAAGGCCACAAAAAATGGCAACAAATCCCATCGTAAATCAAAATGGCAGACTTCCTGTTTGGTTTATCACATGGTTCCAAGAGACTTTTTTGTACATCGTGGGCTCTTATGTATGCCTGCAAATTATCATCGCGCTAGGTGAAACGTACAACCGGGAATGCTTCGTTAAAGAGGAGTTTTCTAGCTCAAAATGTGATGCCCGGCCCCTGGGGGACTTCCTGTTGGGTTTAGCACATGGCACCAAGAGACTTTTTTGTACACTGTGGGCTGTTACATATGTCTACAATTTTTTGTAGCTCTAGCTACTTCGTACAACTGGGAATGCTTCATTAAGAGGGATTTTTTTCCTTTGCAAAAAGTGCATGCCACGACAACAGCGTGCGACGAAATAAA
This sequence comes from Festucalex cinctus, assembly GCF_051991245.1. Classification (NCBI taxonomy): domain Eukaryota; kingdom Metazoa; phylum Chordata; class Actinopteri; order Syngnathiformes; family Syngnathidae; genus Festucalex; species Festucalex cinctus. The sequence continues at coordinate 2,563,539 of NC_135415.1, forward strand.
GAGCTTTCAATAACTTTTCATCCTCAACATCTTAAGATGAGTCACACCAAGTTTGAAGATGATCGGATAAACTCTGTAGGAGGAGTTCGTTAAAATATGACCCCTATGAAATGGCCCAAAAAATGGCAACACATTCCAAAGTAAATAAAAATGGCGGACATCCTGTTAGGTTTAGCATATGGTTCAAAAAGAGTTTTTTGTACCTCGAGGGCTGTTATATACCTCTACAAATTTTGGTAACTCTAGGTGAAACGTACAGCAGGGTATGCTTTGTTAAAGAGGAGTTTTTTAGCTTAAAATGTGATGCCCGGCCCCTGGGGGACTTCCTGTTGGGTTTAGCACAGGGCACCAAGAGACTTTTTTGTACATCTTGGGCTGTTACATATGTCTACAAATTTTCGTAGCTCTAGCTGCTTCGTACAACTGGCAATGCTTCTTTAAGGATATTTTTTTTCCTTTGCAAACAGTGCATGCCATGACAACAGCGTGCGACGAAATACAAAGCTTTCAATAACTTTTCATCTTCAACATCTTAAGATGAATCACACCAAGTTTGAAGATGATCGGATAAACACTGTAGGAGGAGTTCGTTAAAATAAGACCCCAATGAAATGGCCAAAAAAATGGCAACACGTTCCAAAATAAATCAAAATGGCGGACTTCCTGTGAGGTTTAGCATATGGTTCAAAAAGAGTTTTTTGTAGGTCATAGCCTGTTACATATGTGTACAAATTTTCGTAGCTCTAGATTAAACGTACAACCGGCAATGCTTCATGAAGTAAGAATTTTTAAACTCTAAATTTGATGCGTCGCCGACGTCATATAGTATATCAAAAACTTTAGATTTTTTACAATGATGTTGTCCCATGTGTTGAGATGGTCCATCCCAAGTTTGAAGTTAATCGGGTTAACCGTGTAGGAGAAGCGGGCAAAAGTATGACCCCTGTAAATGTGCAAAACTGGGCCAAAATTGGACAGTCAGATGATCATACCTCACTTTCTGTCTATTTTAGGGTACACACATCAAAGAGGTTTTTGTTCATCTGGATGTGCTACGGGTGCCACACAATTTTCGTCGCCATAGGACAATCGTAGCGGGACAGGGATCCGTTTAACCTATGTAGGTGGCGCTATGGAGCCATTTTTCTGTTATCATGTATGGCGACTTTAAAATATCAAATTTTTCGCCAGGCCTGATGTGCGTGTAAAGTTTGGTGAGTTTTCGTTCACGTTTAGCGTCTCAAAAATGCGATTGTTTGCGGAGAAGAATAATAATAAGAATAATAATAATAAGAATAATAATAAGAAGAATTCCTACAAAAACAATAGGGCCTCGCAGCGGCACCGCCGCCGCCGCTGCTCGGGCCCTAATAAGAATTCCTTCAGGAACAATAGGGACCTCGCAGCGGTCGCTGCTCGGGCCCTAATAATTTTTACAAAAACAATAGGGACCTCGCAGCGGTCGCTGCTCGGGCCCTAACTAGAGCTGCGAGCAGCTATAAAGGGCCCTCGCAGCCCGGGCCACGTTGGGGTACTTGCACGTTGGGGAACTTGCACATTGGGGTATTGGCACATTGGAAGCAGAATTTCTTTGAAAATGGCATGATAAACATGTGGACTTTTTTTTTTTTTTTGCCAGGTGTGATGAGTGTATCAAGCTCAATGGGTTTTGGTGATTGTTAAGATCTGCAAAAATCAGCGTCTTTTTTTTATTTTTAGGCAATGAGTTGCTCTGATTGGTATTTTTCGTAAAAGTATATATACACACATCATCGCTCGTACTCATTGCACAATGTTGCTTTTATTGTCCATAGAGGCGATAAAAAAATAAAATAAAACTAAATAAAAAATACGTATGTTTGGATCGGTCTGATACCAGTGAACATATTGAGTGGTGGAAAGTAAAAGAATATTCATAAATGACTTAGTTATCACACTTACAATGAGTTTACAATTTTTGCAAAAATACCGTAAGTGAGGCATTTTTTTTATGCCTCAAGGACTAGGTGGCGCTGTATTTATAACTGAATTTTGTCATAGAGATACCTTCAGGCCTTGACTCTAAATATACATTTCAAATATGGGATTTTTTGGAGCATGTACCTGGGAGTTATTAAGCATAGCCTTCATTCACGATATTGCTTTTAATGTCCATAGAGGCTATCAAAAATACATAAAACTAAATAACAAAAATATGTATGTTTGGTTAGGTCTGATGCCAGTGAATATTTTGAGTGGTGGAAGGTAAAAGAATATTCCTAAATGACTTAGTTATCAAACTTAGAATGAGTTTACATTTTTTGTACAAAATACCGTAAGTGGGGTATTTTTTTTTCATGCCTCAAGGGCTAGGTGGCGCTGCATATATAACTGCATGTTGTCATAGAGATACCTTCAGGCCTTGACGATAAACATACATGTCAAGTTTGGGATTTTTTGGAGCATGTATCGGGGAGTTATTAAGCATATCCTTTTTCAGTGCGAAACACAAATTTTGATGCCCCGCCCTCATCATATAGTATTTCCAAAAGTAAAGATTTTTCCGTCTGTTGTTGGCTCAGGTCTTGGCATCGTCCAGGTCAAGTCATAAGTCAGTCGGATAAAACGTGTAGGAGAAGTGGGCAAAAGTATGCCCTCTGAAAATGTGCAAAAATCGTAAAAAATGGGACATTCAAAAATTCGTAGCTCACTTCCTGTTCATTTTAGCATATGGGTCCAAGATACTTTTTTGTAGGTCTTTGGCTCCCTCATACACGTAAAAATTTTCGTAGATCTTGCTTAAACGTACAATCGGGGCTGCTTCGTTAAAAAATTCTAGGGGGCGCTATTGAGTCATTTTTGTAAAAATAGCACAATCAAAAATAAAATATTGTTCATTTTACCAGGCCAGATGTGTGTGCCAAGTTTCATGAGTTTCTGCGCATGTTTAGACCCTCAAAACTGGCGTTGTTTTCTTGGCGAACAGTGCTTAGCCACGCCCACAGCGATTCGCGAAAACTCACAAACTTCGTGTTGTGACATCATGAAGGCCGAAACCCTCATCTGAGAAAATATGAGGTTGGTCCAGTTAACGTGTTTGGAGAAAAAATTTACAAGAAAATTCGTAAGAAAAAAAATTGCCACTAGGTGGCGCTATCAGTAAGATGAAATATAAGTTCGAAGATGTCTTTAGGGCTGGACTCTCATCAAATGTGTGAAATTTTGAGAAGATAGGATCATCTCGGTCAAGTTCATGCAGCTTTTATTGTCACGAAAAATCTTCAGACTTTGCGGCACCGTAGCGGCCACACCCTTTGGCGAAAAGTTACAATATTCGGTGTTGGGCATGATCAACATCTTAAGGCTTTTCTGACCAACTTTCAACTGGATCCCTTCAACGAGCTCAGCGCAGTAGCTAAAAACGTAAAGTATGACATTTATTGTCACCACTAGGTGGCGCTATATGTATAACTGAATTTTATCATATAGATGTTTTCAGGCCGTGACTATTACGTTGCCTGAGAAGTTTGAGATTTTTTGGAGCTTGAACATGGGAGTTATTAAGCATTTGCTCTTTCTGGACAAATGAAATTTTAAAGACAATATTTGATGCCCCGCCCCCATCATATAGTATTTCGAAAAGGCAAGACTTTTTGCCCAGTTGTTCTCTCAGGTCTTGAGATGATAAATGCCAAGTTTAATGTGAATTGGATGAAAAATGTTTGCAGAGGGGGAAAAAGCATGACAACAGTGAATGTGCCAAAATAGGCCAAAATTGGACATAAAAAAATTCATAGCTCATTTCCTGTACATTTTAGCTACATGGTCCCAATAGACTTTTTTGTGCGTCTCGGGGTGCTACACGTGCCTGCCAATTTTCGTTGCTCTAGCTCAAACGTGCTAGGCTTGGTTTTTATTTTTCTACGCTAGGGGGCGCTATAGAGTCGCGTTGTTATGACGACTTCATAATATCAAATTTTTCGCCGGGCCTGAGGAGTGTGCAAAGTTTGGTGAGTTTTCGTGAATGTTTAGGTACTCAAAAATGCGATTGTTTACGGAGAAAAAGAATAATAATAATAATAATAATAATAATAATAATTCGAACGAAAAACAATAGGGACCTCGCAGCGGTCGCTGCTCGGGCCCTAATAAATAATAATAATTTTTACAAAAACAATAGGGACCTCGCAGCGGTCGCTGCTCGGGCCCTAACTAGAGCTGCGAGCAGCTATAAAGGGCCCTCGCAGCCCGGGCCACGTTGGGGTCCTTGCACGTTGGGGTACTTGCACGTTGGGGTACTGGCACATTGGGGTACTGGCATATTGGAAGCAAAATGTCTTTGAAAATGGCATAATAAACGTTTACATGTAGAATATTTTTTTGCCAGTGTGTGTGTCAAGCTCAACTGGTTTTGGTGATTGTTAAGACCTGCAAAAATCAGCGTCCTTTTTTATTTTTAGGCAATGAGTTGCCCTGATTGGTATTTTTTTGTAAAAGTGTATATACACATCATCGCTCGTTGTACTCATTGCACAATGTTACTTTTATTGTCTAAAGGGGCAATCAAAAATGAATAAAACAAAATGGAAACGTACATACGTTTGGATCGGTGTGAAGCCAGTGAACAATTTGAGTGGTGGAAACTAAAAGAATATTCATAAATGACTTAGTTATCACACTTAGAATGAGTGTACATTTTTTGTACAAAATACCGTATGTGGGGTATTTTTTTTTCATGCCTCAAGGGCTAGGTGGCGCTGCATATATAACTGAATGTTGTCATAGAGATAACTTCAGGCCTTGACGATAAACATACATGTCAAGTTTGGGATTTTATGGAGCATGTCCCGGGGAGTTATCAAGCATATCCTTTTACATTGCGAAACACAAATTTCGATGCCCCGCCCTCATCATATAGTATTTCGAAAAGTCAAAATTTTTCCCCCTGTCGTTGGCTCAGGTCTTGACATGGTCCAGGCCAAGTCTTAACTCAGTCGGATGAAACGTGTAGGAGAAGTGGGCAAAAGTCTGCCCCCTGTGAATGTGCAAAAATCGTCAAAAATGGGACAATCAAAAATTCGTAGCTCACTTCCTGTTCATTTTAGCATATGGGTACAAGAGACTTTTTTGTAGGTCTTGGGCTCCTTCATACACCTAAAAATATTCGGTGTTCTTGCTTAAACGTACAACCGGGGCTGCTTCGTTAAAAATCTCGAGGGGGCGCTATTGAGTCATTTTTGTAAAAATAGCACAATCAACAATAAAATATTGCTCATTTTACCAGGCCAGATGTGTGTGCCAAGTTTCAGGAGTTTCTGTGCATGTTTAGACCCTCAAAACTGGCGTTGTTTTCTTGGCGAACAGCGCTTAGCCACGCCTACAGCAATTCGCGAAAACTCACAAACTTCGTGTTGTGACATCATGAAGGCCGAAACCCTCATCTGAGCAATTATGAGGTAGGTCCAGTTAACGTGTTTGGAGAAAAACGTAGAAGAAAATTCGTTAAAAAAAAAATTGCCACTAGGTGGCGCTATCAGTTAGATGAAATATAAGTCAGTAGATGTCTTTAGGGCTGGACTCTCATCAAATGTGTGAAATTTTGAGAAGATAGGATCATCTCGGTCAAGTTAATGCAGCTTTTATTGTCACGAAAAATCTTCAGACTTTGCGTCACCGTAGCGGCCACGCCCTTTGGCGAAAAGTTACAATATTCGGTGTGGGGCATGATCAACATCTTAAGGCTTTTCTGACCAATTTTCAAATGGATCCCTTCAACAAGCTCAGCACAGTAGCTAAAAACGTAAAGTATGACATTTATTGTAACCACTAGGTGGCGCTATATGTATAACTGAATTTTATCATATAGATGTTCTCAGGCCGTGACTATTACGTTGCCTGAGAAGTTTGAGATTTTTTGGAGCTTAAACATGGGAGTTATTAAGCATTTGCTCTTTTTGGACAAATGAAATTTTAAAGGCAATATTTGATGCCCCGCCCCCGTCATATAGTATTTCAAAAAGGCAAGATGTTTTGCCCAGTTGTTCTCTCAGGTCTTGAGATGATAAATGCCAAGTTTGAAGTCAATTGGATGAAAAATGTTTGCAAAGGGGGAAAAAGCATGACCACAGTGAATGTGCCAAAATAGGCCAAAATTGGACATTAAAAAATTCATAGCTCACTTCCTGTACATTTTAGCTACATGGTCCCAATAGACTTTTTTGTGCGTCTCGGGGTGCTACACGTGCCTGCCAATTATTGTTGCTCTAGCTCAAACGTGCCGGGCTTGGTTTTTATTTTTCTACGCTAGGGGGCGCTATCGAGTCGCATTGTTATGACGACTCAATAATATCAAATTTTTCGCCGGGCCTGAGGAGTGTGCAAAGTTCGGTGAGTTTTCGTGAATGTTTAGGTACCCAAAATCGCGATCGTTTGCGGAGAATAAAGAAGAAGAAGAAGAAGAAGAATAATAACTAGAGCTGCGAGCAGCTATAAAGGGCCCTCGCAACCCGGGCCACGTTGGGGTATTTGCACGTCGGGGTACTGGCATGTTGGGGTACTGTCAAATAGGAAACCATCTAAATTTTAAACGTTTTTGCCATGCTTTGTGTTTGTAAAGTTTCATGGAAAGGCCAAAAATGATGCACAATTAACAAAATAAAATCAAAATGGATTGGCACATGGCTATATAGAATACTTTTTGAATATATTAGGCATGCCTGCCAATATTCACACATCTAGCTGAATCATATAATCGGAAAGACTTCATAAAAATGTCTAGAGGGCGCTATTGAAGCATTTATTGCAAATTTAATAAGAAATCTCTAAAATATTCATGCTTATGACAAGCCTGATGTGTGTGTAAAGTTTCATGAGTTTTTGCACATGTTTAGACCAAAAAAAAAAAAAGCAGCATTTTACTTGGCAAACAATGCATCGCCATGAAACGGCGTGGGACAAAATAAATAACTTTCGATAACTTTGTATCTTAAACATCTTAAGATGAAGCACACCAAGTTTGAAGACAGTCGGATAAATTTTGTAGGAGGAGTTCGTTAAAATATGACCCCTAAAAAAGGCCACAAAAAATGGCTACAAATCCCAACGTAAATCAAAATGGCGGACTTCCTGTTTGTTTTGGAAGATGGTTCCAAGAGACTATTTTGTACATCGTGGGCTCTTATGTATGCCTCTAAATTATCATAGCGCTAGGTGAAACGTACAACCGGGAATGCTTCGTTAAATAGGAGTTTTTTTACCTCAAAATGTGATGACCGGCCCTTACGGGACTTCCTGTTGGGTTTAGCACATGGCACCAAGAGACTTTTTTGTACATTGTGGGCTGTTAAATTTGTCTCCAAATTTTCGTAGCTCTCGCTGCTTCGTACAACTTTGAATGCTTCATTAAGAGGGAATTTTTTCCTTTGCAAACTGTGCATGCCACGGCAACAGCGTGCGACGAAATAAAAAGCTTTCAATAACTTTTCATCTTCAACATTTTAAGATGAATCACACCAAGTTTGGAGATGATCGGATAAACTCTGTAGGAGGAGTTCGTTAAAATAAGACCCCTATGAAATGGCCCAAAAAATGGCAACACGTTCCAAAGTAAATCAAACTGGCGGACTTCCTGTTCGGTTTAGCATATGGTTCAAAAAGAGTTTTTTGAACCTTGAGGGCTGTTACATATGTCTTCAAATGTTGGTAACTCTAGGTGAAATGTACAGCGGGGAATGCTTCATTAAATAAGAATTTTGAAACACAAAATTTGATGCCTCGCCTCTGGCGGACTTCCTGTTAGGTTTAGCATATGGTTCAAAAAGAGTTTTTTGTAGATCATAGTCTGTTACATATGTGTACCAATTTTCGTGGCTCTCAATTAAACGTACCACGGCAATGCTTTGTTAAGTAAGAATTTTGAAACTGTAAATTTGATGCCCCGCCACCGTCATATAGTATGTCAAAAACTTTAGATTTTTTACCATGATGTTGTCCCAGGTCTTGAGAAGGTACAGCCCAAGTTTGAAGTCAATCGGGTTAACCGTGTAGGAGAAGCGGGCAAAAGTATGACCCCTGTAAATGTGCAAAAATGGGCCAAAATTGGACATTCAAATACTCATACCTCACTTCCTGTCTATTTTAGGGTACACATATCAAAGAGGTTTTTGTTCATCTGGATGTGCTACAGGTGCCACACAATTTTCGTAGCCATAGGACAATCGTAGCGGGACAGGGATCCGTTAAACCTAAGTAGGTGGCGCTACAGAGCCATTTTTCTGTTATCACGTATGGCGACTTTAAAATATCAAATTTTTCGCCAGGCCCGATCTCCGTGTAAAGTTTGGTGAGTTTTCGTTCATGTTTAGTGCCTCAAAAATGTGGTTGTTTGCGGAAAAGAATAATAACAAAGAAAAAGAATAATAATAATAATAATAAGAATTCCTTCAGGAACAATAGGGACCTCGCAGCGGTCGCTGCTCGGGCCCTAATAATAATAATAATAATAATAATAATAATAATAATTTTTACAAAAACAATAGGGACCTCGCAGCGGTCGCTGCTCGGGCCCTAATAATAATAATAATAATTTTTACAAAAACAATAGGGACCTCGCAGCGGTCGCTGCTCGGGCCCTAATAATAATAATTCGAACGAAAAACAATAGGGACCTCGCAGCAGTCGCTGCTCGGGCCCTAACTAGAGCTGCGAGCAGCTATAAAGGACCCTCGCAGCCCGGGCCACGTTGGGGTCCTTGCACGTTGGGGTACTTGCACGTTAGGGTACTGGCACGTTGGGGTACAGGCATATTGGAAGCAAAATTTCTTTGAAAATGGCATAATAAACGTTTACATGTAGAATATTTTTTTTGCCAGTGTCTGTCAAGCTCAACGGGTTTTGGTGATTGTTAAGACCTGCAAAAATCAGCGTCCTTATTTATTTTTAGGCAATGAGTTTCCCTGATTGGTATTTTTTGTAAAAGTGTATATATACATCATCGCTCGTTGTACTCATTGCACAATGTTACTTTTATTGTCCAAAGGGGCAATCAAAAATGAATAAAACAAAATGGAAACGTACATACGTTTGGATCGGTGTGAAGCCAGTGAACAATTTGAGTGGTGGAAACTAAAAGAATATTCATAAATGACTTAGTTATAACACTTAGAATGAGTTTACATTTTTTGTACAAAATACGGTATGTGTTTTTTTTTTTTTTTATAAGCCTCAAGGGCTAGGTGGCGCTGTATTTATAACTGAATGTTGTCATCGAGATACCTTCAGGCCTTGATTATAAGCATACATGTAAAGTGTGGGATTTTTTTTGGAGCATGTACCGTGGAGTTATTAAGCATATCCTTCATTCACGATATTGCTTTTAATGTCCACAGAGGCTATCAAAAATAAATAAAAATATATATATGTTTGGATAAGTCTGATGCCAGTGAACATTTTGAGTGGTGGAAACTAAAAGAATATTCATAAATGACTTAGTTATCACACTTAGAATGAGTTTACATTTTTTGTACAAAATACCGTATGTGGGGTATTTTTTTTTATGCCTCAAGGGCTAGGTGACGCTGCACATATAACTGAATGTTGTCATTGAGATAGCTTCAGGCCTTGACGATAAACATACATGTCAAGTTTGGGATTTTTTGGAGCATGTACCGGGGAGTTATGAAGCACATCCTTTTTCAGTGCGAAACACAAAATTTGATGCCCCGCCTTCATCATATAGTATTTCGAAAAGTCAAGATTTTTCCCCCTGTCGTTGGCTCAGGTCTTGACATGGTCCAGGTCAAGTCTTAACTCAGTCAGATGAAACGTGTAGGAGAAGTGGGCAAAAGTCTGCCCCCTGTGAATGTGCAAAAATCGTCAAAAATGGGACATTCAAAAATTCGTAGCTCACTTCCTGTTCATTTTAGCATATGGGTCCAAGAGACTTTTTTGTAGGTCTTTGGCTCCCTCATACACCTAAAAATTTTCGTAGATCTTGCTTAAATGGACAATCGGGGCTACTTCGTTAAAAATTTCTAGGGGGCGCTATTGAGTCATTTTTGTAAAAATAGGACAATACATGATAAAATATTGCTCATTTTGCCAGGCCAGATATGTGTGCCAAGTTTCATGAGTTTCTGCGCATGTTTAGACCCTCAAAACTGGCGTTGTTTTCTTGGCGAACAGTGCTTAGCCACGCCCACAGCGATTCGCGAAAACTCACAAACTTCGTGTTGTGACATCATGAAAGCCGAATCCCTCATCTGAGCAAATATGAGGTAGGTCCAGTTCAAGTGTTTGGAGAAAAAACGTAGAAGAAAATTCGTAAGAAAAAAAATTGCCACTAGTTGGCGCTATCAGTAAGATGAAATATAAGTTCATAGATGTCTTTAGGGCTGGACTCTCATCAAATGTGTGAAATTTTGAGAAGATAGGATCATCTCGGTCAAGTTCATGCAGCTTTTATTGTCACGAAAAATCTTTAGACTTTGCGGCACCGTAGCGGCCACGCCCTTTGGCGAAAAGTTACAATATTCGGTGTGGGGCATGATCAACATCTTAAGGCTTTTCTGACCAATTTTCAACTGGATCCCTTCAACGAGCTCAGCGCAGTAGCTAAAAACGTAAAGTATGACATTTATTGTTACCACTAGGTGGCGCTATATGTATAACTGAATTTTATCATATAGATGTTTTCAGGCCGTGACTATTACATTGCCGGAGAAGTTTGAGATTTTTTGGAGCTTGAACATGGGAGTTATTAAGCATTTGCTCTTTCTGGACAAATGAAATTTTAAAGGCAATATTTGATGCCCTGCCCCCGTCATATAGTATTTCAAAAAGGCAAGATGTTTTGCCCAGTTGTTCTCTCAGGTCTTGAGATGATAAATGCCAAGTTTGAAGTCAATTGGATGAAAAATGTTTGCAAAGGGGGAAAAAGCATGACCACAGTGAATGTGCCAAAATAGGCCAAAATTGGACATTAAAAAATTCATAGCTCACTTCCTGTACATTTTAGCTACATGGTCCCAATAGACTTTTTTGTGCGTCTCGGGGTGCTACACGTGCCTGCCAATTTTTGTTGCTCTAGCTCAAACGTGCCGGGCTTGGTTTTTATTTTTCTACGCTAGGGGGCGCTATCGAGTCGCATTGTTATGACGACTTAATAATATCAAATTTTTCGCCGGGCCTGAGGAGTGTGCAAAGTTCGGTGAGTTTTCGTGAATGTTTAGGTACCCAAAATCGCGATCGTTTGCGGAGAATAAAGAAGAAGAAGAAGAAGAATAATAATAACTAGAGCTGCGAGCAGCTATAAAGGGCCCTCGCAGCCCGGGCCACGTTGGAGTCCTTGCACGTTGGGGTACTTGCACGTTAGGGTACTGGCACGTTGGGGTACTGGCACGTTGGGGTACTGGCATATTGGAAGCAAAATTTCTTTGAAAATGGCATAATAAACGTTTACATGTAGAATATTTTTTTTGCCAGTGTGTGTCAAGCTCAACGGGTTTTGGTGATTGTTAAGACCTGCAAAAATCAGCGTCCTTTTTTATTTTTAGGCAATGAGTTGCCCTGATTGGTATTTTTTGTAAAAGTGTATATATACATCATCGCTCGTTGTACGCATTGCACAATGTTGCTTTTATTGTCCAAGGGGGCAATCAAAAATGAATAAAACAAAATGGAAACGTACATACGTTTGGATCGGTGTGAAGCCAGTGAACAATTTGAGTGGTGGAAACTAAAAGAATATTCATAAATGACTTAGTCATCACACTTAGAATGAGTTTACATTTTTTTGTACAAAATACCGTATGTGGGTTTTTTTTTTATATAAGCCTCAAGGGCTAGGTGGCGCTGTATTTATAACTGAATGTTGTCATCGAGATACCTTCAGGCCTTGATTATAAGCATACATGTCAAGTGTGGGATTTTTTTTGGAGCATGTACCGTGGAGTTATTAAGCATATCCTTCATTCACGATATTGCTTTTAATGTCCACAGAGGCTATCAAAAATAAATAAAATATATATATATGTTTGGATAAGTCTGATGCCAGTGAACATTTTGAGTGGTGGAAACTAAAAGAATATTCATAAATGACTTAGTTATCACACTTAGAATGAGTTTACATTTTTTGTACAAAATACCGTATGTGGGGTATTTTTTTTTTATGCCTCAAGGGCTAGGTGGCGCTGCATATATAACTGAATGTTGTCATAGAGATAGCTTCAGGCCTTGACGATAAACATACATGTCAAGTTTGGGATTTTTTGGAGCATGTACCGGGGAGTTATTATGCAAATCCTTTTTCAGTGCGAAACACAAATTTTGATGCCCCGCCTTCATCATATAGTATTTCGAAAGGTCAAGATTTTTTCCCCCTGTCGTTGGCTCAGGTCTTGACATGGTCCAGGTCAAGTCTTAACTCAGTCAGATGAAACGTGTAGGAGAAGTGGGCAAAAGTCTGCCCCCTGTGAATGTGCAAAAATCGTCAAAAATGGGACATTCAAAAATTCGTAGCTCACTTCCTGTTCATTTTAGCATATGGGTCCAAGAGACTTTTTTGTAGGTCTTGGGCTCACTCATACACCTAAAAATATTCGTCGTTCTTGCTTAAACGTACAACCGGGGCTGCTTCGTTAAAAACTTCTAGGGGGCGCTATTGAGTCATTTTTGTAAAAATAGCACAATCAACAATAAAATATTGTTCATTTTACCAGGCCAGATGTGTGTGCCAAGTTTCATGAGTTTCTGCGCATGTTTAGACCCTCAAAACTGGCGTTGTTTTCTTGGCGAACAGTGCTTAGCCACGCCCACAGCGATTCGCGAAAACTCACAAACTTCGTGTTGTGACATCATGAAGGCCGAATCCCTCATCTGAACAAATATGAGGTAGGTCCAGTTAACGTGTTTGGAGAAAAACATAGAAGAAAATTCGTAAGAAAAAAAATTGCCACTAGGTGGCGCTATCAGTTAGATGAAATATAAGTCAGTAGATGTCTGTAGGGCTGGACTCTCATCAAATGTGTGAAATTTTGAGAAGATAGGATCATCTCGGTCAAGTTAATGCAGCTTTTATTTTCACGAAAAATCTTCAGACTTTGCGTCACCGTAGCGGCCACGCCCTTTGGCGAAAAGTTACAATATTCGGTGTGGGGCATGATCAACATCTTAAGGCTTGTCTGACCAATTTTCAAATGGATCCCTTCAACAAGCTCAGCACAGTAGCTAAAAACGTAAAGTATGACATTTATTGTAACCACTAGGTGGCGCTATATGTATAACTGAATTTTATCATATAGATGTTTTCAGGCCGTGACTATTACGTTGCCTGAGAAGTTTGAGATTTTTTGGAGCTTGAACATGGGAGTTATTAAGCATTTGCTCTTTCTGGACAAATGAAATTTTAAAGGCAATATTTGATGCCCCGCCCCCGTCATATAGTATTTCAAAAAGGCAAGATGTTTTGCCCAGTTGTTCTCTCAGGTCTTGAGATGATAAATGCCAAGTTTGAAGTCAATTGGATGAAAAATGTTTGCAAAGGGGGAAAAAGCATGACCACAGTGAATGTGCCAAAATAGGCCAAAATTGGACATTAAAAAATTCATAGCTCACTTCCTGTACATTTTAGCTACATGGTCCCAATAGACTTTTTTGTGCGTCTCGGGGTGCTACACGTGCCTGCCAATTTTTGTTGCTCTAGCTCAAACGTGCCGGGCTTGGTTTTTATTTTTCTACGCTAGGGGGCGCTATCGAGTCGCATTGTTATGACGACTTAATAATATCAAATTTTTCGCCGGGCCTGAGGAGTGTGCAAAGTTCGGTGAGTTTTCGTGAATGTTTAGGTACCCAAAATCGCGATCGTTTGCGGAGAATAAAGAAGAAGAAGAAGAAGAAGAAGAATAATAATAACTAGAGCTGCGAGCAGCTATAAAGGGCCCTCGCAGCCCGGGCCACGTTGGGGTCCTTGCACGTTGGGGTACTTGCACGTTGGGGTACTGGCACGTTGGGGTACTGGCATATTGGAAGCAAAATTTCTTTGAAAATGGCATAATAAACGTTTACATGTAGAATATTTTTTTGCCAGTGTGTGTGTCAAGCTCAACGGGTTTTGGTGATTGTTAAGACCTGCAAAAATCAGCGTCCTTTTTTATTTTTAGGCAATGAGTTGCCCTGATTGGTATTTTTTTGTAAAAGTGTATATACACATCATCGCTCGTTGTACTCATTGCACAATGTTACTTTTATTGTCCAAAGGGGCAATCAAAAATGAATAAAACAAAATGGAAACGTACATACGTTTGGATCGGTGTGAAGCCAGTGAACAATTTGAGTGGTGGAAACTAAAAGAATATTCATAAATGACTTAGTTATCACACTTAGAATGAGTGTACATTTTTTGTACAAAATACCGTATGTGGGGTATTTTTTTTTTTTATATATAAGCCTCAAGGGCTAGGTGGCGCTGTATTTATAACTGAATGTTGTCATAGAGATAGATACCTTCAGGCCTTGATTATAAGCATACATGTCAAGTGTGGGATTTTTTTTGGAGCATGTACCATGGAGTTATTAAGCATATCCTTCATTCACGATATTGCTTTTAATGTCCATAGAGGCTATCAAAAATAAATAAAAATATATATATGTTTGGATAAGTCTGATGCCAGTGAACATTTTGAGTGGTGGAAACTAAAAGAATATTCATAAATGACTTCGTTATCACACTTAGAATGAGTTTACATTTTTTGTACAAAATACCGTATGTGGGGTATTTTTTTTTCATGCCTCAAGGGCTAGGTGGCGCTGCATATATAACTGAATGTTGTCATAGAGATAACTTCAGGCCTTGACGATAAACATACATGTCAAGTTTGGGATTTTTTGGAGCATGTACCGGGGAGTTATCAAGCATATCCTTTTTCATTGTGAAACACAAATTTTGATGCCCCGCCCTCATCATATAGTATTTCGAAAAGTCAAAATGTTTCCCCCTGTCGTTGGCTCAGGTCTTGACATGGTCCAGGCCAAGTCTTAACTCAGTCGGATGAAACGTGTAGGAGAAGTGGGCAAAAGTCTGCCCCCTGTGAATGTGCAAAAATCCTTCAAAAATGGGACATTAAAAAATTTGTAGCTCACTTCCTGTTCATTTTAGCATATGGGTACAAGAGACTTTTTTGTAGGTCTTGGGCTCCCTCATACACCTAAAAATATTCGGCGTTCTTGCTTAAACGTACAACCGGGGCTGCTTCGTTAAAAATTTTGAGGGGGCGCTATTTAGTCATTTTTGTAAAAATAGCACAATCAACAATAAAATATTGCTCATTTTACCAGGCCAGATGTGTGTGCCAAGTTTCATGAGTTTCTGTGCATGTTTAGACCCTCAAAACTGGCGTTGTTTTCTTGGCGAACAGCGCTTAGCCACACCCACAGCAATTCGCGAAAACTCACAAACTTCGTGTTGTGACATCATGAAGGCCGAAACCCTCATCTGAGCAAATATGAGGTAGGTCCAGTTAACGTGTTTGGAGAAAAACGTAGAAGAAAATTCGTAAAAAAAAAAATTGCCACTAGGTGGCGCTATCAGTTAGATGAAATATAAGTCAGTAGATGTCTTTAGGGCTGGACTCTCATCAAATGTGTGAAATTTTGAGAAGATAGGATCATCTCGGTCAAGTTAATGCAGCTTTTATTTTCACGAAAAATCTTCAGACTTTGCGTCACCGTAGCGGCCACGCCCTTTGGCGAAAAGTTACAATATTCGGTGTGGGGCATGATCAACATCTTAAGGCTTTTCTGACCAATTTTCAAATGGATCCCTTCAACAAGCTCAGCACAGTAGCTAAAAACGTAAAGTATGACATTTATTGTAACCACTAGGTGGCGCTATATGTATAACTGAATTTTATCATATAGATGTTTTCAGGCCGTGACTATTACGTTGCCTGAGAAGTTTGAGATTTTTTGGAGCTTGAACATGGGAGTTATTAAGCATTTGCTCTTTCTGGACAAATGAAATTTTAAAGGCAATATTTGATGCCCCGCCCCCGTCATATAGTATTTCAAAAAGGCAAGATGTTTTGCCCAGTTGTTCTCTCAGGTCTTGAGATGATAAATGCCAAGTTTGAAGTCAATTGGATGAAAAATGTTTGCAAAGGGGGAAAAAGCATGACCACAGTGAATGTGCCAAAATAGACCAAAATTGGACATTAAAAAATTCATAGCTCACTTCCTGTACATTTTAGCTACATGGTCCCAATAGACTTTTTTGTGCGTCTCGGGGTGCTACACGTGCCTGCCAATTTTTGTTGCTCTAGCTCAAACGTGCCGGGCTTGGTTTTTATTTTTCTACGCTAGGGGGCGCTATCGAGTCGCATTGTTATGACGACTTAATAATATCAAATTTTTCGCCGGGCCTGAGGAGTGTGCAAAGTTCGGTGAGTTTTCGTGAATGTTTAGGTACCCAAAATCGCGATCGTTTGCGGAGAATAAAGAAGAAGAAGAAGAAGAAGAATAATAATAATAATAATAATTTTTACAAAAACAATAGGGACCTCGCAGCGGTCGCTGCTCGGGCCCTAATAATAATTTTTACAAAAACAATAGGGACCTCGCAGCGGTCGCTGCTCGGGCCCTAATAATTTTTACAAAAACAATAGGGACCTCGCAGCGGTCGCTGCTCGGGCCCTAATAATAATAATAATAATCCGATCGAAAAACAATAGGGACCTCGCAGCGGTAGCTGCTCGGGCCCTAATAATTCGAACGAAAAACAATAGGGACCTCGCAGCGGTCGCTGCTCGGGCCCTAATAATTTTTACAAAAACAATAGGTCGCTTGCACATCGTAATGCATCATGGGAGTTTTTCCTTCGGGCGCCATATTGGGTGTCCGCCGGTTCACAAGGTACACTCGCGAGTTACACGGTAGAGCTTATCAACCTGATGTCATTTTCGCAGTATTTTCACGATTTACCGGAAGATCAAAAACAACGATACAGGCAGAAGGTGTCTCTGTGTGGCGGGATTGATCCTAATTACGTCCTGACCAAGGGTGATTTTTTTTTTGACGGAGAAAGCTTGCTGGCCAAATGTGACATCTCTGGACATCTTTCCCTACCTCGTGTTGACAACATGCTCCACAACACGCCAACAAATCCCTGGAGGCTTACAATTATTTTGTAAGCGGGTGGATACAGAGTGTAAACTTTAACATCGCATCAGAAGAAACGGTTGCTGTTGCACGTAAGTAAACCACATGGTGTTGGTAGTTCTGCACACAAAAATGTTGATTTGTTCTCAGGCTTCCTGTTATCATTGTGTTTACATGCACAGCTGGCTTTACCTGATGTGGTTTTTCTAATAATTTTATAACAGGCAAATATGGCAGAGCGTATAAGAATAAAAAGTAACTGCACAGCCTCCCCGTGGCTTAATTAAATTTAATGCTACCCTTTCACTAGTTACATGTTACTTAATCAACTTATTCTAAATGGTTAAGGTTAACCACTCTCAGAGGACGTATTTTTAGTTTCAGTTTCCAGTACAATAAAACGTGTTCATGGTAACTACTGAGCATACTGACAGCTTTTCTTATGATCTCACGGTTAAGGAGGCTGTCACAACACCCAATTTCTGTCTGGTGCCAGATGGCAACAATTCCCATCACTTGTCACGACAACACCAATAGTATTACCAGGTATGTATGGCTTTACTTTTTGTAGTTTCTTATTTAATTCTATGTTTCATATTTTCATTACAATGTTTGTAATATTTTCAGATTCAGGCACAGATGAGTTTAACTGGACGGACTTCTGCGACTTTGTGGTGTGGACAAAGTGTGATTGAGCGAGTCCACCCAGATCGCTCGTTTTGGCCAGAGTTTTTTTTTCCCCCAAAGTCCCCTCCTTACCTGAACTGCTCGGGAGAGCATTTACTAGATCAGCAGTGGACTTCCAGTGTTCCTGCTCAGCCGCTGTCACCTACCACTTGCTCATGTACTTCAAAGATGCGGAATAAAGTAGTTTTTTGTGCTGCAGCAGATTGTAAAATCAAATGATATCACTTGAAGTGTGCCAATCTAGACTGCCAAAAGGACAGTGGTTTTGTGACAAGTGTGAAACAAGGATTATTGGGAAAACTGTAACACAGTACTGGTACTTGTCTTACATTAAACAAATTTAAAAGAGAGCAACTTTTTCCTCTGTACATAGTATAATGAAAGTCATTGCGTACCCCATCAACATTACATCATACCGTCATCTCAGGATGGTAGGCACCTGTGCTAAAATAAATACATTAATTAATAGTTCAATTTTTAACCCTGAAATTACTACATCTAATCATTATTCACTTCATTTTTTGTGCTTTTAGAAATAATAGAGATTTATGCCATTACTTTAAGAGGGACCATATTGCACATTGAGTCAAATCCTGTCATTTGTATTATGTATAGCTTTGTAAACAAACCCAACAATAGAATTTGTATAAACGCTGCCTTTATTAGCGCCAAACAAACAGTCGCATGTTGTCCTCCTCCAATGCTTTGATGCTCGCCTTCGTTTCCATCATGTCATTGGCAATCAAGTCGGTGTGGCATGAGATCCCTAAAGAAAAAAATAAAGAAAAAATCACAAAAAAATACGGTACCAGTAATAGGTTTAATATAGTAAAGTAGTATAGTTTTTTTTGTCAGTGTAAAAGAAATGTACAAATTTTGTTGCATTTTTTAATGTATGAACATTGCTACAGGCAAATACTTATTTCTATAAACACTTCCAAATGTCTCTAAAATATAAGGTGCGTGTACACACACACACACACAAACACATACATTCACTCATGCATACAATATATCATGTAATGAATTCTGAGTGGCATACCAGAGTCAATGATGTCAGCAGTACTTGAGGGTACAGGTTACTGGAGCCATCTGGCTGCATAACTGCAACAATCTCTGCCACTTCGAGTCGTCTTTTCTTTGCTTGTCTCTCCTGTGCACGTTCATATCTTGGCACCGACTGGGCTGAGACATAGATGTTGTAACTTGGGACCCAACTTTAATGTTGGAGCCCAGTCGGGATGATTGGACAGAAAAACGGGCGCAGGGCGACCTGTTAAAATAAACAAATATATAAACAAATAAAATATGGAAAGACTGGTTATTTTACCGCAGTAGGGTGGCCGTGAATAAGTTCTTTAGCATGATGTGTAGGCTACCGGGGGTCTGTTTTCTTGCATCACCCCCGGGGGTCTGTTTTCTTGCATCAGCCCCTTCTGTCTCTTTTTTTCCAAGTTTACATTTTGCCACCAAAAAACATGTCATCGGCATTAAGAGCCCAAGACTAATCAATCCAATTTCAGCAGTAAACACTTTGCACTGGCACTACTTGGGTGAAAATGTTCGATGTTAGCTTTCGGCTAACGTCCGCTAGCCAGCTTGTACTACCGAACTTGCTTGCTCATGAATCCAAAACATAAGCAACTTGCCCATATATGGGCGGTCGAAACGTTATTAATCCTCATGCATTAAATAAAGGTAAACAAGCTTACCGCTCACAAAGTGATCGCTGCACACAGAGCCCAAAGTAACGACTTCCCTCCGGAGTCCGCACTCCTCTGTCTCCAGGCCCTGGTTCCTAATTATTTTCGGAATTCGGAAAAAAGACCGACCATTTTCCCCCTTGGCTTTGTTCGAACAGCCAACGATGCAGCAACAATGTACCATTTTAAACGCAGAAAACAAACGTGATAGATACGTGTTAGACTGAATCGCTACGTAAATGGAGGCCACCCAGCATGGCGACTATGAGAAATCCGAGGCGGAAGTGACGACATGTGCAAGCGACCTATAGGGACCTCGCAGCGGTCGCTGCTCGGGCCCTAATAATAATAATTTTTACAAAAACAATAGGGACCTCGCAGCGGTCGCTGCTCGGGCCCTAATAATAATAATAATAATAATTTTTACAAAAACAATAGGGACCTCGCAGCGGTCGCTGCTCGGGCCCTAAAAAAGCAAACAACCCACACCGCTTCACCCAAAGTCATCTGGCAGAGCAAAAATAAAAACAATCGTAAACATATAAAATACCCATACTGTTAAAAGAAACGAACAAAAAAAACTATTAATATAAAACAAAGAATCCAAACAGATAAAAATGTTAAAGGAATAGAAGGGCTCCGCGGCGGCAACACTTCGCCTGGGTCGGTCCTAACAGTTCAGCTGACCCAGGTCGCCGCCCAGACAGGAGGGGAAGTTGTCAGGAAGGTAACGTGTTTAAAATCCAGTTTTAAGATGTTAAAAAGCCAAGACAACAGTATAACCCGGAGTAGTGCCAAACTGGAAGACAAATTAATCAATTAGAAATAAAAAAAAGGTCTTCCCAACTAATACAAAAAAAAAAGGAATTCATATTCCTTACCGGAGCGCACAATAGCAAGGTCACGGCGTGGGGAGGAGATACCCAGCGCGGCTCCACAATTTAATGGCTGGACAACAGGGTAAAAGCAATTAAAGCTTGTTCCCCTGCCCCGCCCTTGCACAAGGCCGACAGCCAACGCCCTACCTGCAGGAAGCGCCGCGCACCCACCCGGACACCAGGGAACAGTCACGCTCCAACATATGCCACGTTGCTGTAACCAAGCAGTACTAGATTAAGTTTCTAAAATCATGAATGGGCCAAGTCAACAAAAGCACGCATACCTTCACTTGGGTCCGACACCACCCGCACACAGACCACATCAGCGCACGTCTGTCAACTCCGTCAAGGAGGAAAAGGAAGTGGAAGAGAGACAGACTGGCGCTGCGCTGACCTATTTATAGGCACCTGCTTAACCCCTGGGCGTTATCTTATTTTGAAATGACTTGGTCAGAACCATCAAAAAGCCCAAAACGGGTCACAATAATGCCCAACGGTTAATTAGGGGCACTCTGCCCCCTTGTGGTAAGGGGCATCTATTCTGCCACACACTGAACACGGTTCACTTGCATAACCCGGGATTTACACCGGATGCGGCTGCGGTGCGTTCCGGCGACGCAGCCAATTAGATTCCATTCATTCAAAATGTGCAATTTACACCGCTTGCGTGTGCGTTGCGTGTCGACTGGGTCTCAGCTGCGGCGTGCTGCAGCCCTTCCGCAAGGATAGACCTATTTTTGTCGGATGCCGCATCGGTCGGCCTCCGACAAATGGCAAGCTAGCACAAAACACATCGAGCGGGACAGGAAGACCAACGCAGTTTCAAAATAAATTTTCGGTTACCTTTCAAAATCAAACACTCGCCAGCTCCTATTTCGCAAGCATGTTAGCAAAAGGTGATGTGGGCGTAGCCGGGGCTGGAGTTAACGGCCGAGGTGCTCATTCACGGTTTAGACACCAGCGAACATGGACGAGGAGAGGTTTATATTGGAGGTGGAAAGCCACAAAATAATAAAAGTCCACCTCTCTTTCTGCTTCTCTGTTGAGCACAGACTTTCTGTGTGTTTGTCGTTGTTCATACCACATGACCGCGCGAGGTCACGCGAGACACGGCGGGAAGTGGTCGGCGACGGAGCTGCCGGACCGCAGCTGTGCAGCGGTGTGAGTTGGCCAAAAAATTGACACGTCCGGAGCACGCAGTCAAGACGCACCGCACTGCAGCCGCACCGAACACGCAACCGGTGTAAATCCCGGGTAAGACACAACAATCTGACATAAGGTCACGTGTTTGCCATTGCAAAACACTGCCATTCAAAATGACAATACATAAGCTAATTGGCCAATATATGTGCCCCCTGGCCAAACACCTCAATGGTTAATTGTTAGCACCTCAATCAGGAAGTATAAGTAGTGCACTATAAAAAGACCACAAATGAACAATGTTTGAGAGCGAGAGATGAAGAGAGGGTGAGAATGAAGTGGGAGGAAGAGTGAGAGGGTAGGGATAGAGCTGGTACAGGATTTCATGGCCAAGACAGCAACTTTCAAATGAATTCAAAGCAACATTAGTTGATCATGTCATCAACCATGGGCTGACAATGCGATGCGAGAGACTGCCTGTTAGGAAGTGTGGAGCGAGTGGCTGAACGGAGATGGACCCAATGGCGGAAAAGCAAGGCCGGAAGACAAACAGGAATGAGAATAACTTTATTGATTGAAACCAAGTAGAAGACCGGATGGGACGTGAGCGGACTGGTTGCCATGACTGGACTGAACGTGGACAGACTTGGCATGATGTGGATAGACTTGGCATGACGTGGATAGACTTGGCATGACGTGGATAGACTTGACAGACTTAGCAGAACGTGGACAAACTTGGCAGGACAGACTTGGCAGAACGTGGACAGACTTGGCAGGACAACTTGGCAGGACGTGGACAGACTTGGCATGACATGGATAGACTTGGCATGACGTGGATAAACTTGACAGACTTAGTAGAACGTGGACAGACTTGGCAGGGCAACTTGGCAGGACGTGGACAGACTTGTCAGGGCAACTTGGCAGGACGTGGACAGACTTGGCTAGATGGGGAGAAACTTGACTAGATGTGGAGAAACTTGACGAGAGGTGGAGAAACCTGACTAGACGTAAACACTGCCAGCACAGCACACGTCAACAGGACAAGACAATGCTACCACCACACGTGACCAAACACTACTGACTAAATACAACACTAACGAGACTCTAACAAGACACACCTGGGAAACACAGCAGGCAGAGGCCACTAATTAGCAACACATACTGGGAAGGGAAGACACACGCAGGTGGACAAGGTTAACAACGAGACATGGGGAGAACTCAGGACAAAACACGACAAACACTTTAAAGCAGGGGTGTCAAACATAAGGCCCGCGGGCCGTATTAGGCCCGCAAAGGGGTTAAATCCGGCCCGTGAGATAATTTTGTAAAGCTAAAAAAAAAAAAAAAAAAAAAAAAAAAAAAAAGTGTAATGTGGGAATAATTAATCAGTTGGCCACAATCAAAATATATAAAATTTGTAACTTCACAAGCAGTCCTGTACGGGGGAATCGACCTGGATGTCATTATTTTACACACAACTTAGTTACAGTTTATTTAATTATTATTATTATTATTATTTTATTTTTTATTTTTATTTTATTTATTTATTTATTTATTTTTTACTCATAGACCGACAAATGTGTTAAATACGACACAAAGTCAATTACTGTTAACACAAATAGATATGACAAGGATTAGCGTCCTTATAACGTCATTAACTGCGCTACGCAATGTGTATTGGGAACAATATATATATATGAAAAACAGGTAGATTTAACAAGGCCAGACTCCGTTCCATTTGCATTTGTATTATTTTTTGGAACAATATGATTACAGTTGAGTGCCGTAATTTAGGGCTGGCATAGCGAAAATCTGCGTATAATTGACGGCAATCGTTTTTAAGTTATATACACCGTTATTTTACCGATGCGGCCCACTTGGTAATATATTTTCCTCCATGCGGCCCCTGAGCTAATATGAGTTTGACACCCCTGTGTAACAACTATTGCCTAAGTTCCACTCTACCCTCTAATTTTTTTTAAGTTTGCTTCTCCTAAAGCAAATTCTCTGCAGTGCATGAATATTCCACTGCCCAGACAGGATCCAAGCCTGGTCAGCTCGGCAGGTGGTCACCCAGCCACCAACAAAACTCTTTTGAAGCCGCTGACCAGGTGACAAAGGAATTTATGCGTCTGCCGAAGGAGTGTATTTCAAGCAGTCTTCTCGGAGCCCGAACAAATGGCTCCAATGGTTTGGAATACACAAATGACCGATCAAAGGAATGTTCATGACTTCTTATCAATCACAAAAGGATACTCTGGCGCCTCGCCCTTCCTGGAATGTCTAGATGGAGCAACAACACCTCCAAGTGGCGAAACTTGGAACTATCCTTAGTGACAATTCACATAAGTAACCGCATTTTACACATCTATACCATGATAATTCTTGACAGACAACTGAACTACGAATGATTCATGTTATATCTTTGTGTGTATGAACATCCTATTTCATGTGTCCTCCATAAAGAATGCAAGATAATCAATATCTCTCAGCTCAGTCAGATTAGACAAGTAGAAGTTACCTCACAAGTTAGTTTATGATGCATTAATTATAGTGTGTGTTAAACGGGTTGTGTGGGAAAACTGATTTGCCAGACTGACCAAATTTAATGCCAAATTATTAATCTTTTTAATAATTTTCCTCTTAAAGTCTGCGCGAGCGAACAGAAGGGTGTGCCATCACCTGCTGAAGCCCCACCCAGAGACTTTAAAAAGGACGAGCAGACCCCCGCTCGCTCTCTTGCCCTCTTCCTGCTCTCACAAGCCTCAACAAAAAAACTCCCTGGCAGACCCGCAAGTGTCCCAGGCTGCTCGAACTCTTTGTTCAAACTTGCAAACCACGTGGCCTTTTTCTTTCCTGGCAGGATCCGTTAACGAGATCGGATCCTCGCTCCACGCCACGCCAAAGCAAGTGCAAACTGCAACGCTGACTAAAGACTCTTTTGTTTTGTTGTTTTGTTTTTTTGTTCCACTATTGGTGCTTACCCGCCCGACCTTCGCGGTCCCGGGTACACTTGCAACGCACCGCCGGACTCAAGGTTGCGCACCTCAGCCGCTCAGCACCTCACCTGCTATTCGGTGGCGCCCCGCCGCGGTGCTAGCTCACCTCCAACGGCTGGCCTTCCCCGTACGCAGGCGCGTAGCGGACCGAACTCCACCTGGAACCGGGCAGCCGTCCGGCAGAACCAACCTCGCCAAGTCGACCAACCAATCAAGGGACGAGCCGCGCAACTACGTCAGGCCCCTGGCGTGGCTCCCTTGCTCTGTGGAATAAACCCTTTTTTTTTTTCTTGCCTTTTTCAACGAACATTGACTATTTTTCCCCCTTGTCAAAAAGGCCGCCACTTCTGTTTGTTGCTACGCAACTCCAAGTCTCGTAAGTGCGCTTGATTTCCACCTCGGCGTATCCACTGTGTGCCACTTACGTTTGAAACATCACAAATCTGGCAGGTCAAATTTTCTCTTTTCCCTGTTTCTTTATTCATTCGCATTCCTTCCTTATTTTCATTCGCTTTATTTTATTTCTTTTCTTCTGACGGTAGAATAGTTAGATAGGCAGTATTTTGATTCTGTAGTGTAGCAATCGTGAATAAATGCATGTTTTATGAACTGTATTCCGCCTAAGTCATCTGTGTTTCCGAGTGGATTATTATTCTTTTGTTAGTACAACGAACCACTGAATATCGAGTGTGGCGACTTTAGATTATCAATGACTGATGAAAGAAGGATTTTGGTCGTTGTTTGCTCCTGTTAACCCAAAGCAAAAACAACGTGGTGCCCCAGAGGTTATCGAGGTAAATACAATTTACCTCTGTAACGTCCAGATTATTAATTCGTCCAAAAGACGACCCAATTATCGCTACACCTGCTTTAAAGCAAACAAAACCTAACCACATGGAACCAAAACATGACACTGCCTAATTTGGTTCCTCTCTTAGATAGATAGATAGATAGAGAGATAGATAGATAGATTTTTTTTCCCTGCAATTTTCTTTCCCAGTTTACTGTTTCGTGAGCATATTGTAGTGGTCTTGGAGCGGTGCCATGGAGACGGATTAGCAGAATGGTGTTCACCTGTGGGGCCACAGCTGCAGGTGATTGGGGGATGCTATAAAGGTGAAACCTGCTGAAACCTGCGGGTGTGTGTCTGGGGAGCGCAGCAAGCTCGAAGGTATAATGGGCGCGGCGAGTGCAAGAGATCCAGGCGGCGGTCGTGCTTTCACAGAGGGGTGGGTGCCGTTCGTCGCCCATAGGGCTACCGGCGGCGAATATAGTGCAGTGTTCCAGTGTGAGGGTCAGTGGAAGTCAGGGCCGGGGAATTAGGAGAGCTGGACCGTTGGTTGACCTGTTCGGCGCTGAAATGCCGTCCCGCCTATCCGGCCACTTTGGCACGTCGCTGGCTTTGTGCAAGCTGCACGGACCGTATCCCCGGGGGTGTAACGAACTTTCTTGGTGCCCCCCACGAACTGCATTTCTGGCGGGCCTGCTCCAAGACTGCTTCCCAGACAGGACCACGGGCGTCTGCCACGTCGGGAGATGTCCCACTACATAGCACTGGGTCGGCGTTTCCCGCTGAGAGCCGAGCTGACCAGCGCCATAAGCCTAGACCCGGGGGAAGGGTCTTGGCCAACGGGCCAGTTAAGTCACTGTGGGGGGGGTTTACAACTGGGTGTGGGTGGGGGGGATGTTGGGGTTGGTTTTAGATAGGTGTGATGTGCGTAGTTTTTTGGCAAATTGTAATCAAGTTTGTGTCTAATTGTACTCGGAGGTGTGCGCTGTTGTATTTCCAGTTTCCGACTCCGGACCTACCTAAAAGGTGGTGGCCGCATCCAGCTAAGCTGCAGTTTAGTTAACCTAGGAAGGTTTATTCCAATATATTTGTTTGCTCCAATGTAAACATATCTGCTGTGTATATGTTGCACTGACTTGTGAAAAATAGAAGAAAACTTAATTTAAATTGTTAAAAAGTTTGAACAGCATGTGTGTAAATATGTCAGTGCTTGTGAACAATCTGAAGAATGTTCTACAATTTGAACTGTTTTAGTATTATGGCAAAGCATACTAAAGATGCCACTCAGAACAAAAGTTTGATTTTGGTAAAGGGGTTTACCAAAGAGGGGTTTTGCAGTTCGGGTGTGTGGTTTTGTGAATTGTGTTATCATTTTGATAAAACGAGCCTAGTTTGCAAAATTGTGTTTTAGCAATTGGAAGAAACTGTAAAATGTGCATCCAACGCAGTGGCCACCTTGACCCCTGTAATTGCATTGGAATTCTCAACTTTATACCACAAAGAGATTAACTAAAAAAAAAAAAGAAGGGGGTGGGGGTATTAATTTATTTGGTAAAGTGGTGGGTGGGTGTACTACTAGGGATTAATGGTTTCCACTATCTCGGTGCAAACATAACAACAAACATAACACATTTACTGTAACCTTATCTCAGGAAAGACCAATTAATTCGCTTTGCGCTATTGTTATTGTTTTGATAACATAAACGTTGATTCCACATGGATGTAACCTTTTCGCAACATACGGTAACCTTTCGTGGCTCACCTTTGTTGCACATACATCTTTCCCTTGGACTTTTGCGGAGTCTGTGCAATTGCTTGACTAACTTCAGTTTCAGGTAATTTGCCAATGAAAAATACATGTTATTTGCATTTGAGTTGGCCCACAATTCTGGCCAAAAATAACTATCTATACATTTTATTGTTTGATTTAGACCTCTTCTCAAATTTCCAAACCTCTTAACACATTTTCTGCTTTACACACATTTTCTCATTCAAAATGACACTTTTTAAATGCACTGAACACAATTCACCATAAGACACAACAATCTGACATAAGGTCACATGTTTGCCTTTGCAACACACTGCCATTCAAAATCTCAATACATGAGCTAATTGGCTAATATATGTGCCTCCTGGCCAAACACCTTAATGGTTAATTGTTAGCACCTCAATCAGGAAGTATAAGCAATGCACTATAAAAAGGCCACAGATTAAAAAAAAAAAAAAAATCTTTTTTTTTTTTTTTTTTTTTTTTACAACAATGGAATATGTGGCAGAGAGATAGACAGCAGAAGAGAGGCTGAGAATAAGGGAGTTGGGGGGTTGGTATGGGTAGAGCTGGATAGAGCTGGTAGAGGATTTCATGGCCAAGACAGCAACTTTGACAATGCGATGCGAGAGGTTGCCTAATTTTTGGTTTTGGATGGATGCATGGATGGATGGATGGATGGCAAAATACCAAAAGAAGAAGAAAGAGGAAGCTAATGGGTCATTATCACGGACAAGGAAAAGCTCCCCATTTTGTTGAAAATAAGTGCTGGTTTGATAAAACTGTTTCTCTGACAACTTCCACCTCAAACATGAAAGATGTTCATGATTGGTGCGTTCAAGAGATATAGAGACATATTTTCCTGCAATTTTCTTTCTGTTTACTGTTTTGTGAACATATATTTGTTCACTTCAATGTAAATATATCTGCTATGCTGACTTGTGAAAAATAAAACGAGTACATTTAAATTGTTAAAAAGTTTGAACAGCATATGTGTATTTTCAAATATGTCTGTGCTTGTGAACAATCTGAAGAATGTTCTACAATTTGAACTGTTTTAGTATTATGGCAAAGCATACTAAAGATGACAGTGCTGTGCATTATGACCAAAAGTTGGTAGTTGATGAGACATAAATCTGGTGACATGAATGACGCGTGTGCCACTTGGTACAAAAGTTTGATTTTGGTAAAGCTATATGTAGTTTTGGTTGCAGTGCTTCATTTTGGAGGATATGAGAGGGGTTTTGCAATTTGGGTGTGTGGTTTTGTGAATTGTGTTATCATTTTGCTAAAATGAGCCTAGTTTGCAAAATTGTGTTTTAGCAATTGGAAAAAATTGTAATCCTACACCATTTATCCAGAGGCGGTCCATCACATTGGTCATGCAACTTCGTTGGAATGATGTAATTATTTGTATTAAATCTGTTACACTGAGCCAACTGGTCATTCTTTTTGACAGACACACTTTTAATCGCCACTGCACAAGTGAACACTGTCCATTGTTGCACGTGTAACAACTATGGCCTATGGCCCAGTCCACCCTCTAATTTTTTTAAAGTTTGCTTCTTCTAAAGCAAATTCTCTGCAGTTGCATAAATATTCCACTGCCCAGACAGGATCTAAGCTTGGTTAGCTCTGCAGGTGGTCACCCAACCATCAACAAAGCTCTTTTGAAGCCGCTGACCAGGTGACAAAGGAATTTATGCGTCTGCCGAAAGAGTGTATTCAAGCCCGCCATCCCGGAGCCCGAGCAAATGGCTCCAATGATTTGGAATACACAAACGACTGATCAAAGGAATGTTCATGACCTCTTATCAATCACAAAGGATATTCTGGCGTCTCGCCCTTCCAGGGGGGCCCTCCTGGAACGTCTAGATGGAGCAACAGCACCGTCAAGTGGTGAAATTTGGAACTATCCTTAGTGACAATTCATATAAGTAACCGCAGTTTACACATTTATACCATGATAATTCTTGACAGATAACTGAACTACGAATGATTCATGTTGTGTCTTTGTGTGTATGAACATCCTATTTCAATTGTACTCCATAAGGAATGAAAGGTAATCAATATCTTTCAGTTCAGTCAGATTAGACAAGTAGAAATTACCTCACAAGTTAGTTTATGATGCATTAATTACGATGTGTGTTAAACGGGTTGTGTGGGAAAACTGATTTGCCAGACTGACCAAATTTAATGCCAAATTATTAATCCCTTTAATACATTTTTTTTTTAAAGTCTGCGCGAGCGAACAGAAGGGTGTGCCACCACCTACTGAAGCCCCGCCCATAGACTTTAAAAAGACGAGGGGACCCCCTCGCTCCCCCTCTTCCAACTTCCTCTTCCAACTTCGCTCCTCCAACATCATCTTCCGATCGCTCTCTACCTGCAAGTTTCCCAGCCTGCTCGAACTCTTTGTTCCAAGAAACTTGCCAAACACGTGGCCCCCTTTTTTTCTTTCTGGCAGCAACCGTTGCCACGAGAGCAGACACTCGCTCCACACCACGCCAAAGCAGGTGCAAACTGCAACGCTGACCACAAAGACTCTTTTACTCCTTTTTTTTTTTTTTTTTTTTTTTTTTTTTCACCATCGGTGATTGCCCGCCAGCGGCGAACTCAGCGGCACCAGGTTACACTTGCAACGTACCGCCGGACTCAAGGTTGTGCACCTAGGCCTTCCCACACGCCGGCGCGTAGCGGACCGAGCTCCAACACCTGGAGTCGGACAGCTGTCCGGCAGAACCAACCTCGCCGAGTCGCCGACCAATCAAGGGACGAGCCGCGCAACTACGTCAGCCCCCGAGCGGCTCCCTTGCTCACCTGTGGAATAGCCCCTTTTTTTGATTTTCTTGCCTTTTTCAACGAACATTGACTATTTTTCCCCCTTTTAAAAAGACCGCCGTTTCTGCTTGCTTCGACGCAAACGATTCTCGTAAGTGTGCGTTTGATTCCCAAATTGGTACCCCTGTGTGCAACTTACGTTTGAAACATCTCACAGATCTGGCAGGTCAAATTTCTCTTTTCCCTGTTTCCATATTCATTCGCATTCCTTCCTTATTTTCATTAGCTTTATTTTATTTCTTTTCTTCTGACGGTAGAATAGTTAGATAGGCAGTGTTTTGATTCTGTAGTGTAGCAATCGTGAATAAATGCATGTTTTATTAACTTTATTCCGCCTAAGTCATCTGTGTTTCCGAGTGGATTATTATTCTTTTGTTAGTACAACGAACCACTGAATATCGAGTGTGGCGACTTTAGATTATAAATGATTGATGAAGAAAGGATTTTGGTCGTTGTTTGCTCCTGTTAACCCAAAGCAAAGCCAACGTGGTGCCCCTAGAGGTTATCGAGGTAAATACAATTTACCTCTGTAACGTCCAGATTATTAATTCGTCCAAAAGACGACCCAATTATCGCTACATAATGGTGCCGGCCGTGTGAGGCTATATAACATAAGAAGAGACTTTGGACTTGAAAAGTAAAACACATTTCACGTAGTGTACCTAATCATTTGGCTCTGTGTAAAAAGGAAAACATTTCTGCTTACATAGAACTGCACTGACTTTACCCTTCAGCGTTGAATCAAGCGTCTGCTAGCCGCCATCTTGCGTGTGTTACCACCTGAGTGGCTTGCTATAAGTAAACGAGAATAACGGGATTGATTGATGGAAGAAAAGAAAGAGCCGGTCACCGTTTGAGAAAATAGTGGCTTGTATTTGAAAACGTACGTGATAGAACTCGAGTTGTGCAACTTTTAAATTTCAGCTGGCTGAATTTGAAGTTGTTTGTCTTTGTGTTGTTGTGTTTCCGGAAATTGTGGGAAGTCAGGTGACAGCCGAGGTGCATCGCTTTGACCAGACTCTAGTTACGTGCTTCGGAGTAGCTAACCGCGAGCAACGTAAACGACGTCTGAGTCATTTTCCCCGTGTCCTCCTACACCTAGTTTGTGGAAGAAGTTTGAGTCGTGATTGAGCTTTCTGTAGCCGCCGACTCAAAGTTTCAGCTCTTGGCGAGCGGATTAACAGAGCGCTAAGACGTTAGCTGCTTATCTGTACCGTGTACGCATTTCCACAAGCTGGCGCCATAGTCCTTGTGAAGTCGAGCTGTGTGGCTCGTGGAGGCGTGGTTGAGTACCTCCCCCTCCCTTCTCGTTGGCGAGTTTGAGCCACGCCTGCAGAAAGGGAGTGAGTCTTGCAGGCTGTCAGCTGTCAGTCAGTGTTTGAGGTGATAATATCACACGTTGAGCTTGCTCCGCTGCCAATAGACAACTGACCCCCCACTGCTGCTTTTAACGCCGGTGGTCCTTGCTCCGCGATAATTCTGATTCAATGTTACTACACATTGCTTTTTGAATTGTTTTCCGTGTCGAGCGTTGTACTGAGTGATTGTAGTCACCGTTAGTACGCAAGGATAATAAAAAAATTATCCACGTCCGATTAAACGTATTTGTAGGCTCAATTGACTGCTTGCGTTTAATGATTATAGTAATAGCCGACCGCATTCTAGCCTTTTACGCTGCCTAGCGTGAGAGCAAATTACGGTTGCATCAACAAAACATACTGCTGGGTCAAATTAATACAAAGGAACTATTTACACTGTTGTGTTTTTCTCTTTTTTTTTCTTATTCCCTTTTATCCAGTTTCATACTAGGCTAACTAGCTGTATTCTTGACTTAACATTCCACTTAATTTCTGGTGTTGTGTTTGTTTAGTTGGTTTGTTAAACCTAGTATTATTATTATTTTCTTCTCTTTTATTTTATTTTTTTCATTTTTATCCACATTTTTAATTTTGTTGTTTTTGTTTGTTCTTTTGTTTTTCGGTTGTGTCTAGTTAATAAGAAGGTGTGAGTTCGAATGAGCTATTATTAGAGAGGCAGCTCTAATATTTCTGTACAGTTTTGCAGTTTTTGTGTCTCAAACCCCGTCCACAAGACATTTGCATAAAACTGTACTGACACTGTAATCAGTCATTTGACTAAGACTATTAACCCCTTTTAAGTTTATTTTCCCCTTTTCTGCTTTGTTGTTTATTTAATTTAATTTTAATTTCAACTCTTAACTCGACTTCCAAAAAAAAAATAATAATAAATTTTTAATTTTTTTTTTTGATTTAGCTTTTCGGATTGACCGCTGTAACATTTCAGAGTTACTCTGTCCCTCATTTAAGCAATTCTTTGCTGAGTGAATCAAGTTGAAGTTAGTATTATTATTTTTATTTTTTATTTTTTTTTTTATTATTTTATTTTTGTTGCTGTTTGTTTTGATAACTGGAATTGACTTTCCACAACTATAGTGTAAGCTGTGGGTTGCATAGCCCACTACAAATCTTTTGATTTTGTGGCAATTTCCCTTTTGATAATTTGAACCCAGTGTGTATTGTTGACGATAATACTTGATAGCGGTAGTTAGCTAACTGCGTACGCTAATTAACTAACTATTAAACGCTAGTATAAGTTTGATCGTCTAAAAAGCTATTGATAAGATGGCATCACCCCGAGAGACTCCCAGCCCCTGTGAGAGCCTAGACACCTTGGCTCAACTGGTGCAAGAGCTGACCAAGGACTTCTTACCTGGATACGCTGAGTCTATTAGGGATGCGGATGTCAATACGCTAAATGATAACCTCGCGCAGCTCATGAGTCACGCTGAGACAAAAGCCCCAAAAGACAAATCACTCATTCGAATGCTCGGATGTCTGACTTTGAACCTTGCCGCGCAGTTGAAGGTGAGCGATGCCGAGGACTGTCAAGTGAAACACCAACTTGACGTGGCACGACAGCAGAGCCGTGACGCCACGGCACAGCTTGAAGCCGCCCACGACCGAGTGAAGGTCATCGAGACCCAGCTGGTTGACGTTAAAACGCAGCTGGATGAGGCAGAAGCCCGCGCAGATGCGGCACTAGCCGAAAATCTGGGCAGTGATGCAGATGAGTCTGCTTTCACTCCCGACTCCCATCAAAAGATTGGTGAGTTAACCCAAGCTCTCGCGTCCGCCGAAGAGACAAATCGAGAGCAAGAAAAACTGCTGAGAACCGCGGCAAATGAAATTCATAAACTAAAAGTAGAGATGACTGACTTGACTGAACGACCGTCAAAAGACCAACTTCGGCTAGCAGAAGCTAATTACTTTCGGGTTAGTTCGTCGCTAGCTCAGTCAACCGACGAAGTGAAGCGCCTCCAAGTTCAGGTACAAACCTTTAGGGAGGAACGTAATGCCGAGGTGGACCGCTCATATGACCTGCGAACCAAATTAGCATTGACTGAAGCCGAGGTTACCCGCCTCCGACAATGCCAGCAGGAATATGAGACAGAGTTAGCTCATATTAAACATGAGTTGCAACGCGCGCAGCAGTTGAATCAGGTCTCCCGAGGAGCCTCCCTGCCGGGAGCTCCACCCCCGCACAGACCTCCTGATCCCAGAGCCACAGCACCACAGCTCAAACTGCCACCTGAGTCCGGAGCCGCCTGGAGGACGCCGCCAGTGACCACCGCCACTTTAGGCCTGGCACCGCCAATGGGCGCCTCCCCACACGCTTTAGGGCCATCAGGTGATGACAGTTTCCAACGTGGACCCATGTCGACTCCCCCGTTGGAGAGACAAATGGGCATGGCCTGGAAAGATTTGGACAAGCTGGCTCGAAACATAGCCAAATTCGAACCGAAACCAGGGGGGTCCCACAACACAACAGAGTACTTGAAAGACATCAACTATCATCTCCTGAGGTTCCCAATGGCAACCGTGGAAGATAAGTTGTACTTGATCAAAATGACGTCCAGCCGAGCAGTCAATAGACTGCTGGAACGGCAGCCCGCTGATGTGTTGTCTGACCCCTTGGCACTGCACCAAGCTATCTCACGCGAGTTTGACGGCTCTCCTGGGTTGTCGGGCATGGAAGCCGCCATGTTCGTTAAACAGGGAAAGCAGGAGTCTCCTCAGACTTTCTATATTCGTCTTCGCGATGCCTATTTTGGGACTCGTAACGAACGCAATATGGAGGAAGATCCTGGTTTTAAAACGTTGTTTGTCCGAAACCTCCAACAAAACCTTAACCACTACTTGGGACTGGCTTTGTGTCCTGAGACACTGAATAGATCGCAGCTACGTGACTTAGCAGCTAGGGGCTATGCAAAGCTAAAATTGTCCGCCCCCAAGGTAGGCGACGCAGGAATTTATAAAGTGGACGTGGGTCTTCCTTCGGAGCTGGAGGGAGCTTGCTCCTTTGCTCCGAGGGAAGACCAGACTAAATCAAAAAAGTCAAAACAGTCCCGCGCCCCGCGAAACCGGAAACCGCACTCCAAAACCGACTACTCGCGTGACGAGAAATCGGACGGAGAAAAGCAAGCTGACGACCGCCGGCGCTCCAAATTTGCTAAAGGTAAGCCCGATTCGCGCTATCATCCAAAACGTGATAAAGTCGAACGCGCGCCAGCAACCGATTCCTGCCGCGAGTCCCGGAACCGCCAAGTCGACTCCGAGACCGACCACAATGCAGTTGCCGACGGCATATTGAAGGCACTCCTGAAATTGTCAAAAGACTCGTCAAAAGACCCGTCTTTATGACTAACCGACGGCCGGATGCCCACTGAAGTGACCCACCAGCAGAGGTCACCAGCGGAGCCTCCAGTACCCGACACTCAGACACCTACTAAACCGCCTTCTGACTCAACGATATTGGTACTGCAGGTTGATCCAAATACAGCAGACCCGCATGTATCGCGATCAACCGATGACGTGAGACCATTCCAACAGCTTTTAGGTGATTTCACCACCAGGGGGATAGCTCGTAAATTCTATCTTAGCGTCACCCTGGAGCGAGCTCTAACCTACGAAGCCCTTGTAGATCCCGCCGCAGACATCACGGTGATGTCCAACACGGTGTTCGAACAACTCCGCGCCGCGTCACAAGCTAATAGTCGACCGCTCCGCCTACGGCGGTGCCCACTTACCGTTAGCGCTTTCTCACCTACTAACACAAAGCTGGAGTCTGTCGCGATGGTACGCTGGTCCATTGGCCCCATGGAATTCACGCTGTCCTCGCCTTGTGGGCTAACAAATCAGCCATTTCTGCAGCATTCGCTGACAACTTGCGAGATCTCGACCCAAACATTCTTTTCGTCTCCAAGTCTTGCCGGTTTCCGTTGAACACGGAACCTCCTCCAACAATAACCGCAGTGGGCGTGTGCGCCTTAAACCTTCAGTGGAAGCAGCACTCACTGATCCACTACTTCTTGGTTGTCCCGGACGCGCCTCACACCCTTTTCGTGGGTGCAGATTTGCTTGTTCGTCTTGCCGTCCATGTGGACACCATCAACAACGTGCTGTGGTCCCTCACCAACTCGGAACCTCTAGCTTGTGTTCCCAGTCTTCCAAACATGAAGTCCGGGCAGACCATCCCAGATGCTTGCAAAGTCTTAAACGAGGATGAAGTGATCGCTCCGGCGACCACGATCAACATTCCGGTTCGCTTGGTGGCGCGAGCTAACCAGTTCTTGAATGCTCGCTCCGCTTTCTTTCAACCTTCATCGGAATTCATGAACCTGTCGTTACTCTTGGAGGCCATGCCCATCGTGGACGCCTCCCTCACCACTCTGATCTTGGTTCACAACCCCCTTGCGTACGACGTTCGCATACCAAAAGCGACCCGTCTGGGCCTGCTCATCCGTTCCGACTTCCACGACTTCACTCTAACGGTGCCTGTGGTTGGACACATCCCATATGACTTGTTCTTGACTGAAGACACCGGTGGCCGAAGACTCACCAGGCCATCTCAGCTTGTTACGGTCAACCCTGCCGGTCCAACCAACGATGAAGACATCGTCCGGGTGGACCTGGGGACAGACCAACAACTGGTGATTTATGCCTTGAGCGCGTTGCCTCCAGCGCCCTCTAGCATTCCCTCTGGAAACCCAGAGACACCTCAACCAACCACGACTCCAAATGGGGACCTTCAACTGTACCCAGAGTTCGAGGAGCACCTCCAAGAAGTTCTGCACCGCGCCGACGTGCTCCGATCCGAACAGGACCGCGAACGTTTGCGCACCGTTAATGAAATACACACCTTCTTTTGCCAAGGACTCCTTGGATTGCGGGTTGACGGCACAACATGTGGTCCGCATCCCGACTCAGCCCAGCGCTCCTCCAACTTTCGTGCGCCAGTACAAGATTCCGATTACGAACCAGTACAGAAGACTATCGACGCCATGCTGGAAAAGGGCATCATTCGCCCCTGTAACAGCACCTATTCGGCTCCATTGTGGCCAGTCGTGAAGCCAAACGGCACATGGAGGCCGACCATCGACTATCGCAAACTGAACCAACAGGTTCCTCTTTCGCGATGGCCCATGACACAACTTGAACAGGAACTTCCCAAGGTTCGAGATGCCAAATTCTTCACCACCATCGATGTGGCTTCGGGGTTCTGGACGATCCCAGTAGACCCCAGGGATCAATACAAGTTGGCATTCACCTTTGGCAACAAACAGTACACTTTCAACCGGTGTCCATTCGGCTACGCCAACTCGCCAGCCGAATTTAACATCTTCCTCAACAAGGCGTGCCCTGACGCCGCCGCCAGTGGCAACCTCATTTATGTCGATGACATTATGATGAGGAGCTCCTCTTTGGATGACCACTCGATGGAAATCGACCACGTTCTTGGACAGCTGTCTTCTGCAGGCGCCAAACTGTCCCTCCTGAAAGGTCAGTGGTGTTGCTCGAAGGTCAACTACGTGGGGATCTTGGTCGGGCTTGAACCACAATCCAGCCGTATTCAAGGCCTTCTTGACATCAAAACCCCCACCGATGTGTCAAAATTGAGCAGCTTCCTTGGCGTGTGCAACTATTCGCGCCAGTTCATTGAACACTTTGCTGACATAGCACGCCCTCTTACTAACCTGCTGAAGAAAGATACGCACTTCAATTGGGGTGACGAACAAAACAACGCGATGAATATGCTAAAACAAAAGCTGGGCTCCGCCCCCTGTCTCGCGTACCCCGATAGCAACAAGGAATTTTTTTTGGAAGCAGGATTCTCCTACCATTGTTTGAGTGCGGGTCTATACCAAATGTACGACCAGGATAAACGCGTTGTGGCGTACGCCAGTAAAACGTTGAACGGCCCCGAGTTGAAATATACTCCGACTGCGAAAAAGCCCTGCTTTCCACAGTATGGGCAATCAAACATTTCTCTAACTACATTGGATGCCAAAAAGTAACAATTGATACTAACCATCATCCGGTTACTTTCCTTAATAACCAACGTATTCGAGACGGCGTTGTAACAAACGCGCGCATTGCCGGCTGGCTTATGGGGTTCAAAGTTACGATGTTCGAGTCCGGTACACGAAAAACGCAAAGTTACCGCTGGGCACCGATCTAGCGATTTGCCAGAACTGTGTGTCAACTTCCCCGACCCCGCCGACAGACATCGCCGTGGCACCGATGCCGGAATTCACGCGTCACCGCTATTTTGAGGAACATGTCTGCAAAGACATGCCTACAGCTTACGTGGATGGCTGCTCTTACCACCACCAAACCCAGCTGCAGGCTGGGGTGGGCATCGCTTGGGTCGACGACACACCGTGCAAACCACTGCAATTCCAATTGGGCCCCCACTGTTCTCAATATGCGGAAATCGCTGGCATCCTGATTACACTCAAATTGGCAGTTGAACACGGTGTCACGGTGCTGATTATCTGCACTGACTCAAACTATGCCCGCCTCGCCCTTCACATCTACCAGTGTGGCGTCAAAATGGTTTCCTTACGTCAGGGAAGAAACCCGTTAAACACGGCGACTTCATTGTGACATGCGACCATTTGGTTTCCTCCAATGATATGCATGTCTATTGGAAAAAGGTCCGGGGACACTCAAAAGTCCCAGGACCTGACAAACATTTTAACGACCTAACGGACACGTTAGCCAAACAAGGGGCCCTCAACGGGACTCCTTGGACATTTGATACAGCTTGGCTAAACCCACCCAGCCTACCCTGGAGGTCCACGTTGTCACGCGCCGCCGCGCTGTGGCCGCCGCTGAGTCTCGCGACGCCCCCACACGAACCCCGTGGCATGCGTCCCGCTTGTCCGAACCTCCGACTTGGTCGCCCAACAGGCCGGCGACCCCGCGCTTTTCAAAATAATTCAGCACCTTTCTGATCCTGTCGCCAACCCCATGTCGCCTGACGCGTTGAGTGACGACAGCGACTTCAAAGACTTGTTCTCCGTGTTGCAAAGGCTGCGTCTCGTTAGGGGCCTTCTGGTTTATGACTCCGGGTCTCCACCTGCCCTGCGGTTGGTGGTTCCACGGAGCCAAAGGGGGGTCTTGCTAACATACGCCCACGACGCGCCTTATGCAGGCCACCGCGGATTCAAGGCCACTGTCACCGCACTACAACAGGTGGCATACTGGCCGCGCATGCATAATGACGTGGCAACCTACATCAAAGGATGCCTGGTTTGCTGCCAGTTTCAGCCAGCAAACCCGAGTCACCGAGCACCACTCCAACAGAAAGGAGTCACCTTCCCATGGTCTGATCTCCAAATTGATTGGGTGGGACCACTGGTCAGATCTCTGAGAGGGAACAAATATTTTCTTACAGTAGTTTGCGCGTTCACCAAGTGGGTAGAATGCCTGCCTGCTCCAAACGACACCGCACACACCACTGCATGCCTGCTGATGAACCACGTGTTCTCCCGTTTTGGGTTGCCCTCACGGGTTAACTCGGACAGGGGAACCCACTTCACAGCCGAGGTAATGCAACAACTTTGGCAAATGCTCGGAATCAAGGCCCAGTCGCATATTAGCCATCACCCGCAGTCATCAGGACAGGTGGAGCGGACTAATCGCACCGTCGTAAATTTGCTGAAAAAGTTTGTTGTTTCCAACCATCGGGACTGGGACACCCGACTCCAACTGATCCTCATGGCAATTCGAGCCACCCCTCACGAATCCACTGGGTGTCCCCCTTTGAAATGATGACCGGACGGCGAATGACGCTCCCCCTGCACCTGATGTACCAGCCAGGAGAAACAAACCTAGCCACGGCATACACGGCCTCCCAGTACGTAGAGGACTTGCCAGCCCACCTCCGAGCCACGTTTGCATTTGCTCAACAACGGCTTAAGCAAAGTGCAGAAGGTCAGAAAACCTACTATGATAGGAAAGCCTCACGAACCGAGTTCGAAATAGGTGATCGAGTATGGTACTACTTGTTCGCGCAACCAAACGCTAATACTCCGCGTGCCCAGAGGGGCATCGCCCGAAAATTTCTTCCCCGGTGGGCATGACCATATGAAATCGTCGACAAACTGTCACCCGTCGCCTATCAAATTAGGATGAATAAAGGAGGTCAGGGGGACCAACTGAGGTGGGTCCACCGAAACCAGATCAAAAGTCACTGCGGTTTTGAACGTCTGAGAATGCGATCGAGCAAATCTCAGGACCAGCATACGCGCAAAACTGATAAAGGGGGGTCACCAGCTGACTCCGAGTCAGCGACCCAACCGACACCCTCGACAGACGCGCCAAACTCCGTCGACCGACCTAGCTGACTACGATGTTTAAAAGTATCAGACGTGCAAAAGGGGGGTCAACACCCCGCTACACCTACCGAACCCCTAAGTGATACCACACCGAGTGACGCTAATCCGCTTGTCTTTGTTGGTTGCTAGAGGATGGTGTGATATGATGACGACCCTGATATTGTGCATGACCGCCGTGGTGAGTCGGCCAGAAACGGTTGAACCCGGACTTGCGGCGGAAATTGCCTTGATTTAATAACCAGGATTGCTTACAAATGATTGCGAGAAGTTAGCATACTGTGTTTTTCTACTTTTTTATTTTTTATTTTTTTATTATTATTTATTTTTTATTTTTTATTTTTTTAAAGAGCTCAGAATTGTTCATTCGGTAGTCTTACCGATTCAACGTCTTATCATCATTGCTCTTTTTTTTCTTTTTTTTTGTGTGTGTATGTGTGCGTGCATTTGCGTGCGTTTGCGTGTGTGCGTTTGCGTGCGTGCGTGCGTGTGCGTGCACATACGTATAAATTTATACTCATTAATTCACCTAAAACCTTATAAATATCCCATTACCCTTCGCCTTAACCAGGTACTTCAGATTCTTGCCAGAGTCGTGAGGTTCAAATGGTCAGGAGACCAGAGAAAAGGTCAGAAAAAATAAAGAGAAAAGAAAGATAAATCAAAGTGAAATCCAGCACCGACCAAACACTTCCTGCCTTCCCCATGGTTACAAAATCAAAGTCTTACGCCAACCCCGGAAGCCTCTAAATTCCAACAAATTAACGAGATCTCAAGAGACCAGAGGAAAAACTAAAGAGAGGAAGGAAGGAAGGATCGATGAGGTAGAGTGAGATCCATAGAAGCCAGTACATCCAATCCATCAAAGTGAAATCCAGCACCAACCAAACCCCTCCTGCGTGGTTACAAAACCAGAGTCTTATGCCAACCCCAGAAACCTCAAACTTCAGATAAATTGAGATCTCAAGTGACCAGAGGAAAAACTAAAGAGAGGAAGGAGGGAAGGATAGATAAGGCAAAGTGAGATCCACAGACACCAGCACCCACTGATTCAAGGGGCTGTGGGAGGGAGAGGCAACTTCTGTTTGAGTTTCAGTAGATGCTGGCGCGATGGATCTGCCATGCATAAGGACCACCACCAAAGAAAGAAGCCGTCAACCGCGGTCCAGCAAAGTGAGCACCGCCACCCCCAAGCCACCCGAGTGGACACCGGTCGGCGAGCCGACCCAGACGCCCGGAACACCCCCGCCCCAGCCCCGGCCCACACCCCCGAGCCCAAGGCCACAGAACGAGGCCCGGCGGGCCCCCACAGCGCCCCACCGGTCCCCAGCCCCCATCCCCCCACGACCCCCCCGCACCCCACCCTCGGAAACCGGCCCCGGGCAGCAGCGCAGAGAGGGAAGACGTGCCCACCCCACCCCCAGCCGTGCGAAAGGAGCACAGCGGCGGGAGGGGGGAAGCAGAGGAGGAAGCACCGGGGGAGAGGCGGAACACCAGAACACCGAGCCCGGTGGGAAGAGGCCCCGGTCGTCACGCCAGCGTACTAGTGACACCTAACCCTGTTACTGAGTCCGCCAGCTCGCCGACTGGCGAGCTCTACCCTTACACCGTGAATGTGGCCCCACCCAGTGTATATACAAGTGTGTGCATGTGGTGCATTAAAATTGGGAGCAGGTGAGTCGGAGCAGAGGGAAAAAATTTCCCCTACTCCGATATACCCGCATCCCCCCAAAAGAATGAATATGTATATGTGTGGTGCATTAAAAAAGGAAATGGAGGGACAAAGTGGTGGGGCAGGGACACAGATGGGGGGGACCACAGCGCTGCCAGGCACTGCAGTCCATCCCCCTGATGGCTCCCCGCCCCAACTCACCCCTCCCCTTGGACATGAAGTGCATTAAAATTGGAGGGGAGTTGAAGGGTGAGGACGGTGTTTCCACACTTCCCCACCCCACCAAGAAATGTGTTGTGTGCCCTATGTGTATATTTACAAAGTGTATAGTGCAAAACTAGTGAAGTGAGTAAGAGGAGCGACCAGCGGGGCCTCACCCAACCCGGCGGGTGTAGGTGGCACGCCCGCCCCCCAGGTGCCTGAGACAACATCCCCCTCTTCAAAAGAGAGTTAGGGCCCGTAGTATAGCCCCGGGTTTTTGAGTTTTAGAAGGTGAAAGCCCCCTTCTTCGTTCTCTCTCTTTTCTTTAATTTGCTGTTCGTTTTCCCTAGTTACTCATAATATGATACTAGCCTTAGGAAAAGTTTTCTTCCTTTTCTTTTGTTTGGAATTTCGCGTCTTGCGTCTTTCCCAGGCCCGCGCCTGTTTTGGGACCCGAGTCCCTCAGTTAGCAAACACAGTACCAAGTTAGACACACACTGTTAACTGAATACACATAGAGACACCTTGAAAACACACAGACATACCCTGCATACACATAACCAGGCAGAGGTTAGGGAAAAGTTGCACCAGTGGTATGTCTTGAGTGTTGCAGCAGAGCGTGACTGGGACTCCGGCCGTCTGACCGTGGCCTGGACCCTGGCCACGCATCATCTGGACCCGTCAACCTGGACATCCTGAAGATTCATCCCGCTTGACGAAGGGGGGTCTGTAACAACTATGGCCTATGGCCCAGTCCACCCTCTAATTTTTTTAAAGTTTGCTTCTTCTAAAGCAAATTCTCTGCAGTTGCATAAATATTCCACTGCCCAGACAGGATCTAAGCTTGGTTAGCTCTGCAGGTGGTCACCCAACCACCAACAAAGCTCTTTTGAAGCCGCTGACCAGGTGACAAAGGAATTTATGCGTCTGCCCAAAGAGTGTATTCAAGCCCGCCATCGGAGCCCGAGCAAATGGCTCCAATGATTTGGGATACACAAACGACTGATCAAAGGAATGTTCATGACCTCTTATCAATCACAAAGGATATTCTGGCGTCTCGCCCTTCCAGGGGGGCCCTTCTGGAACGTCTAGATGGAGCAACAGCACCGTCAAGTGGTGAAACTTGGAACTATCCTTAGTGACAATTCATATAAGTAACCGCAGTTTACACATTTATACCATGATAATTCTTGACAGATAACTGAACTACGAATGATTCATGTTATGTCTTTGTGTGTATGAACATCCTATTTCATTTGTACTCCATAAGGAATGAAAGGTAATCAATATCTTTCAATTCAGTCAGATTAGACAAGTAGAAATTACCTCACAAGTTAATTTATGATGCATTAATTACGATGTGTGTTAAACGGGTTGTGTGGGAAAACTGATTTGCTAGACTGGCCAAATTTAATGCCAAATTATTAATCCCTTTAATAATTTTTTTTTTTAAAGTCTGCGCGAGCGAACAGAAGGGTGTGCCACCACCTACTGAAGCCCCGCCCATAGACTTTAAAAAGACGAGGGGACCCCCTCGCTCCCCCTCTTCCAACTTCGCTCCTCCAACATCATCTTCCGATCGCTCTCTGCCTGCAAGTTTCCCAGCCTGCTCGAACTCTTTGTTCCAAGAAACTTGCCAAACACGTGGCCCCCTTTTTTTCTTTCTGGCAGCAACCGTTGCCACGAGAGCAGACACTCGCTCCACGCCACGCCAAAGCAGGTGCAAACTGCAACGCTGACCCCAAAGACTCTTTTACTCCTTTTTTTTTTTTTTTTTTTTTTTTTTTTTCACCATGGGTGATTGCCCGCCAGCGGCGAACTCAGCGGCACCGGGGTACACTTGCAACGTACCGCCGGACTCAAGGTTGTGCACCTAGGCCTTCCCGCACGCCGGCGCGTAGCGGACCGAGCTCCAACACCTGGAGTCGGACAGCTGTCCGGCAGAACCAACCTCGCCGAGTCGCCGACCAAT
The DNA here is from genome assembly GCF_051991245.1 of Festucalex cinctus. Taxonomy (NCBI): domain Eukaryota; kingdom Metazoa; phylum Chordata; class Actinopteri; order Syngnathiformes; family Syngnathidae; genus Festucalex; species Festucalex cinctus. Next base: position 2,607,017 of record NC_135415.1, read on the forward strand.
CAAGGGACGCAACTACGTCAGCCCCCGAGCGGCTCCCTTGCTCACGTGTGGAATAGCCCCTTTTTTTGATTTTCTTGCCTTTTTCAACGAACATTGACTATTTTTCCCCCTTTTAAAAAGACCGCCGTTTCTGCTCGCTTCGACGCAAACGATTCTCGTAAGTGTGCGTTTGATTCCCAAATTGGTACCCCTGTGTGCAACTTACGTTTGAAACATCTCACAGATCTAGCAGGTCAAATTTCTCTTTTCCCTGTTTCCTTATTCATTCGCATTCCTTCCTTATTTTCATTAGCTTTATTTTATTTCTTTTCTTCTGACGGTAGAATAGTTAGATAGGCAGTGTTTTGATTCTGTAGTGTAGCAATCGTGAATAAATGCATGTTTTATTAACTTTATTCCGCCTAAGTCATCTGTGTTTCCGAGTGGATTATTATTCTTTTGTTAGTACAACGAACCACTGAATATCGAGTGTGGCGACTTTAGATTATAAATGATTGATGAAGAAAGGATTTTGGTCATTGTTTGCTCCTGTTAACCCAAAGCAAAGCCAACGTGGTGCCTCTAGAGGTTATCGAGGTAAATACAATTTACCTCTGTAACGTCCAGAATATTAATTCGTCCAAAAGACGACCAATTATCGCTACACACGCCACACACTAATTTCCTGTTTGCTTTTCATCATGAGCTGAGCATGAGGTGGCTTCTTTTGGTTACTGGAATAGACGTCAAAATTTAGAACTACAACTTAAAATTGTAATGATTCCATGACAATCTGAATGTTATTCATCAGAGGCAGCTTTCAACACACGACTCTGTTCCAATAAATGTGCAAAACAAGGCAGTGCTGCAACACTGCAAATCACATACGGTTTGGCCTAGAAACACTCACGCTGATGTGTCGGGTTCTAACCGCCATCCTTTGCTGCTATTGGAGCCTCTCTTCAGGTGTCAAAGATAACACACTTGGCTTTAAAACACTTAGACAGGCACAACACCAGCGATTTTTGACCTTCCTTGTTTTGAAAGCTGGGGTTTGTGTGCCCAGGGTCACCAGGGAAATCGGCACAAACAACGGGATCTAAAACAAGCTTGGCTAGAAAATCGTTGAAAAGGCTCTTACCTGATACACATATCGCCGACTGATGATGTCTTTTTTTTTTTTTTCTGACTCAACGGCTGGTTCACAATGAAAAAGAACTAACATCTGTTATTCACAAGCTCTTAATGTTGTGTGCTGAGAGGTTTGGATCCCAAAGGCGCAGACACAAATAAGATTTTATCTATTTATTCACATTGAGAGGCAGAAACTAAGAGAGCGGTACACAGGAACAGTTGACCAATAATCCAGCAAAACACACACAATTCTCAGACCCTTAAATAGACATTCAATCAATCTCATTGGTTGCGGCTAGACATGTGAGTACTAGAGCTGACATGAAATCTCTGATTGGCTGTTGACTCCGTAATTACAGATAGTTCCTGACATCAACAAACACCATATAGCATAAAAGATCCTTGACATCATATAGTCCAGACATCATATAGCCTAAAACTAGTTGAAACTGGATGCTGTTACATCAAAACCAAAACAGACACGTAACGGGTCGTGAACTCTGGCGCACGGTCATGAACTCTACTCAAACTTAACCCAGACGTGACCTCAGACATGAGACAAGACCCAAACACTCCTGCATGACTCGAGTCATGACACATGTACCAAAATGATGCCAATTGACACATTGGCCTTTGTTGCAGATGTTATTTCTTTGGTTATACATGTTATATGGAATGATAAAAATGCGACAAACCGAAAGATTCAACTTAAATTTAGCAAATCTTCTATGAATCAAACAAATGCAGCTGAAAGCTTATCTTTGAGAAAATGAAGACTTGTGTTGTCGAAAAAAAAGTAGAAGGATGGGCATCAATGACAGGAGGATGGCAACTATAGACTTTTGACAGTGCTTTTAGCAAAAGAGTGCTTTGCATTATATTCCACACTGTCAGCAATAATGCTCAATGGAAGACCTCATTTGATGATTGTAGGGATGAGGCCAAGGTTCTTGAAGAGCCACTTTTCTCCAGCTCTTGAGCTGGATGCAAGCTTCTGCTCTCAAATGATGAATGGGCTCCTTAACTAGCAAATCTGTCATGAGGCATTCGCAGCCATGACAACTGGAGTCACAAAGGTTGGAGGTAGAAGAGAGAGGGCTGAGAGCTCCAATGTGCAGTCATTTTTTTTTTTTCACGTGTATATCTGAAATGCATCTCTCTCTATCAACAAACCCTTATTTACCAATAGTGCCACCCTGCTCCACTCAAGTTAAGTGTATTGTTTTATTTTTTTGTTTCCTTGCATGAGGATTTCTGGAAATATATTTTATTTTGTTCATATACAGTACCTTTGGATTCACCACTAATATATTGCAGATCTGCTCTACTTTATTTGTTTGATCTAGACACAAAATGGAAAAGAATACTGTTGTATTCTCCTCTTTGTGGATTGAAGAAAATAAGGCACAAAACAAGGCCTGTATTTTTCTCTTGGTTATGGGTCTGCTCCTTGTGACTGCCGGCTGGTGGGAGGTGGTTGCCTGTTTGTCAAAGGCCCACTAGCCTTGTCCATTTTGACATTCACATGGGAGCAGTAATGATCCTAAAAGCTGCAATTAAGCTGACTGTCACGTTACAGGGAAGCGCCTGGTGCACTGTGCTGGCACCTATTATTCTCAGTGGGAATACTCCCGAAAGAACAGCATTTTCTCTTCAACCCAGTCTTACCCTGTCAACTTGTGTAACTTTTATTTCTATTTCAAAGCACATTTCCAAGTGCAGATGCAATATTATACCATTAATTGAAATCACAAATCATTATTAAATTGTTTCCCTTAAGCAAAATCAATCATTTTCACAGCTGTAATTGATTAAAGACATTTAAACAAATTCAAATAAATGTCTAGGTTAATGTCCCCAAAAGTAGATGATATAACAGCGGCTACCAGTATATATATAATGCAAAATTATTTCTATATTAAAGATTTTTTTTTCATCTGTAGCATTTTGTACATGGTAATCTTAAATCTATATAGAAATATTTTTAAAATATCTAGGAAACTATATTATTTATCAGTGTATCACATTATCACTATCGTACCATTGTATTACTCATCATAAATGCTCTTTTTTTTTTTTTTTTACATAAACGATCATATAATAATCTATTTACACTAAGAGAAGCATATGGTATTATAAAATATCAATGCAGTTTTTTTAGATGAGAATTTACTATAATCTATTACTCTTCACCGTATGTGTATTAGGGATGTAACGATAAGGGCAATATTGTGATATCGTGATATTAAAACTGCCACAATGTCGTCGTCGTCGTCGTCATGTTCACAATATTTAAAGGGACACATCTGTTAAAGGGCGGCACGGTGGATTACTGGTTAGCACGTCGCCTCCCAGTTCAGAGGACTCCAGTTCAAGTCCAGGCTCCGGCCATTCCTGGGTGGAGTTTGCATGTTCTCCCCGTGCCCGCGTGGGTCTTCTCCGGGTACTCCTCCCACATTCCAAAGACATGCATGGCAGGTTAATTGGGCGCTCCGAATTGTCCCTAGGTGTGCTTGTGAGCGTGGATGGTTGTTCGTCTCTGTGTGCCCTGCGATTGGATGGCAACCAGTCCGGGGTGTCCCCCGTCTGCTGCCCAGAGCCAGCTGAGATAGGCGCCAGCACCCCCCGCGACCCTTGTGAGGAATAAGCGGTCAAGAAAATGGATGGATGGATGGATGGACATCTGTTAAAAAAGTCCAGTTGATTTCCATTTGTGCAGTTCTAGCACCCTCTAGTGGTTATTTGTGAAATTTAATTTTCATTAGGGATGTTTTGGCCTTCTATGTTTAAAATCTATGCTAATTGTCAGATGAAGGGGAACCTAATTTGCTTGTGAAGCGATCAATGTGTGCTTGCATTAGCAAGTAAGTGCCTCAATATTGTTATTAGAGATTGTAGGTGGTTTATATGCATTGCTGTAATGGACAAAAGCACAATATTGTGCTTTTATTAATATGAACTCTTATTTTTTTTACAATATTCTGATCTTTTTTAAATATCCCCCCCCCCACAATATCGTGATAATTACCATATCATAACCTTCATATCGTGATAATATCGTATCGTGATGTTTGAATATAGTTACATCCTTTATGTTTATATAAGTATTAGGGCTGGGTATTGCCGCCAACCTCACGATACGATACGTATCAATGATACATATGTATCCCAATACTTGACCTACGTATCCCGATATATTATATTCATTTTCTTGCATTTTTATAATAACAGTCATATGTATACCTAAAGGATATGTTTGTTATGCTGACTGACAAAAATATTTTTTGTTAGCAGCTCTTCGGGTTTACCATCTAGCGGCATGCCTGGTCTAAATGTGTACGCACTGCAGAGCAAGGAGCAGCTTTCACAGACACACCGGGAACAATAGGCATGAGCCGATATGAGCAAAAATATCAAAGTATTAAAATTACAGCCTTATTTGAAATATTTGGGGAATAAAAACAGCATTATTTTCATGTAACACATTCTATTTCATTTTTAAACAAAATAGAGAAAAATTGGTACATTAAGACATGTGCCATGTTAAGTTTATAAGTAAATAAATGTTGATATTCTTCCTCTGCTTTCATTTTTCTTAGCAAGACAAAGTGTCCAATCACTGGTGAGCTATTTTTGCATTAATTGAAGGCAATTAACTTCAAAGACGCTGCTGGTTTTTATTTTTTAGGTACAATGCAAGCTGCAAAGGCAAACGTTAACTGCCTATTTAAAGATAATGAGCAATATCGATTCTGACACCTGCGTATCGATACTTGTACTGTAATGAGGCCCGCAACGATGAATTCCCGTATCAATTTTTTGAGCACACCCCTAATATGTATATAGAACAAAAATATTTCCATTATATTACATTAAATATTCGTATGAATATTAGATATAGAGCATTGTGTATCAAAGATAAATGTTAGAAGGAGGGCCCAGCATTGGGCAATATTGAAATAGACGGGCAAAGCATTGAGGAAATTGTTCATATATCAGATTTACTCACTGAAGCTAAATGCTTGAGATGCTGCTGGGTTGGCTGATGTTTATTTATTATGTATTAATTGAGGTATTTATCTATTTATTCATTATTAGAATATTTTTTTATTCAATTTGCAAGCAGGCGAATGTGTGTGTTGGGGTGGAGGGTGGGGTTCAATTAGTTGAGTGAATGTGAAATGCTGAATGGAATTGGAGCCAGACTCACCGTTCTGCCCATTAAAATTGGTTTTATTTTCTGCCGTTGGGGGTCAACATCCGAGCGGCTCTGGCCACAGTCAATCATGTTAAAAGCTACAGGTGCTTAATTTGATTTACCAATATAAAATGCAAATTAGGTGATAAAGTAGAGTGGGAGCCAGGAATAAGAGGCTGTTTTGAGTCATCAAGGTAAATTGCACAGATAAAGGGCAGCAATGTAAGGAATGTTTTAGTGTATTGGTTTGATTAGTGCTATGAAAATGTAATCTCCGGGGCTAAATTGTTGACAAATTGCTATAGTTCAGAAAAACAAAAAACAAAAACATGAAATACTGTATTTGAAAACAGAATCCGGCATCTACCAACACATATGTTGCACTTGCAGCTAAAACTGGGATTTTGTAACAAGTCAAAAGCCTAATTAAATAAATGGAAGATGGCACAACAGTCCCTCACAATAGTGAATGAGATAATGCCTGTAATTGGGCTGACACGAGTCTGGCCATATGCTGCTGCACAGCACTTAGGCATGGCTGGTCTGGGGTAAATATAATTGTGTGAAGAAAATGCTCTTGGGATTTGGCCTTCTTCTGCTAACCTGGCTAACAAGCAAGGCGTTTATTTGATTTTACACACCATTAAGCGAAGAGGACAACTAGTCAGTACAGCACAGTATGGTACATATTTGTGGAAGAGAAACATATTTGTAGCCTTAGCTATAAAGCCACTCGCAGCCATTTTCCTGCAGCACAATATTAATGTGTCTACCCAAAGATTACAAAGATCTGTTGCCTGGAAACAGATCTAAAAATGAGCCATGTACTCCAGTTACACCCGGACTTATAACATTTTGACAATTGACAGCATTCCCCACAGCCATTTAAGCTGCATGGAAGCAACATGTTTATGGAATTAATGGCTGCATCACCAACTGTAAATGCAGAGACCGTTGATGAACTTCTGGATTAATTCACCTCAAAAATCTCAAATGTTTTGGATGCTGTTGCTCCGATTAAAACTAAGACAATTTCATCCCGAACTAAAACACCTTGGAGGTGTGCTACCAACATAATGACTTTGAAATCTAAATGCAGAAAAGCAGAGCGAAAGTATGGAGAGAAATTTGTGTCTTTATTTTCAATCAAACAAAAAAGGGATTTGCAATCAAAAAAAATAAATTCAATCAAACAAAAAGGGGATTTCAAATTTTTTTAAAAATGCAAACAAAAAAAAAACATTTCAAACAAGGATTTGTATTTGAATAAAATCTTATGCAAGCATTTTTTTCGTTTTGTTTGCGAATCTGTTATTTGGTTGCGAATCTGTTTTTTGGTTGCGGATCTGTTTTTTGATTGAAACCTGTTTTTTGGTTGCGAATCTTTTTCTGTGTTGTGTGGGCGGGGTCCTCCGTTCAACCGATGATAGAAGCCTTTTCATTGGTCAGCTTGGAAGCCGCTGCGACAACTTTCATTGGTCAGATAGGAATGGGGGTGTGACAATGTTCGTCTCACTATTTCCTGGTTCATTTTGTCCAGTCGCCGCCAGCATCGAGGTAAATATGACTCCCCCCCACTTCTAGTTTTCCGTTTTGTTTATCTGATATTTATCTAAAAGCAACCCTTGATCTATCGTTTATCCGGTGATTTGTTCTAACCATTACAATTAACGTAATCACTCACTCAGCATTGCTTAGCCATGTTAGCTAGCGAGGTAACCAGTGTTGCCGGTAACGCGTTACTTAGTAACGCGTTACTCAAAGAAGTTGCTTTCTAAAGTAACTAATAGTCTAACGCGTTACTTTATTCTACAAAGTAGTCTGATTAAAGTTACTGTCCAGAGAATCAATGCGTTACTCCACATTTTTCATGAAGAATGCAAACTATCTCACTGTTGTAACAGTCACAAACAACTACTGCTAACTACGAAGATGAGGCAGAAGTCATTGATCACCACACTGAATTCAGCCATGGTCTGGTCATGAATGGTTTGCACATTCAAAACAAAAGTGATGATACTTTTACTACTAGTTTTATTAACCAACAGGCACACAACACAACAAAAAAAGTGTGCATTATGGACCATAAAAGTGGTAAAAAAAATAATTTATTTCCATCCTCAACTGGTCCGTGAAGCATTATGGGATGAGGTCGTCTCCACCCTCTCGCCAGGGGGAGTGACGTCAGACAAGTTACGTTTTCAGTAGGGGTGGAACAAAAAAACGATTCGACCGAACCATCGTTCGTCAAGGGGAGCTAAACGACCGTATCGGTTGCGAGTGAGGCTTTATGGTTTTCATAACAATAGCAAGTTCTGCGCCGTGCTCTACTTGTTTTGTTTACATTTCAGTAGCATCACCATTCAAGCTACTTCCGTGTTTCCGTGCTCGCGACACGGCGCGCGCGCAACGAGTGACAACATACAAATGGAGACAGTTAGCAGAAGCCGGTGCCGTACATCTCGGTATTTCCCATGGCTATCGAGTCCTCTCGGTGCACTTGTATGTCCCGGGCCGGCGTTGGTACTGCGCGCGAGCCAAAAAGAATAACTCCCGTGACGATCCAATGCATGGATTCAAACGACACAGGTATGTCCCACAGCCAACACACCAGCTAAGCTAAAAGCACACTGCAAGTATCTCATTTCTCAGTTTGTGGCTCCCTGTCAATGTCTACAACTAGCATGAGCAGCAGATAGGAGAACTGAGACGTGCCCGCGATTACGACAGCCCAAAAAACAAAATATAAACAGTAGTGATTCTGTGGTCATCATCGTGTCTCAGATTAAAAAAACAAAAAAAGATGTGATACATTAACCAAAAATGAAAGTGATGACAAAAGAAAAAACAATTGTTAAATACAAAAATTGTTGATTAAAAAGGGAAATGAACTTTTGGAAATATTTTTGCATATATTAAGTGGTTAAAATGTGTTTGATAGATTTATTGTTCCATAAGGTGGCTTCATATTTCTTTTGGCTGGACGGTAGGTTTATTTCATGTCTTAAATTTATGTTTCTGAAATACTTCACAATGTGCAAATATTCTGTTTAATTGTGTTGGTGTCTGTCTAAAGGTTAAATATTTATATTTAACATTAAATTATCAACCTTTTGTTTTCCTGATCCTTATTTTGAAGAGAAAAAACAAACAAACCAAAAAACAATTATAACTGTCAATAACTACTAATAAATATTTAAACTGATACATGTGTACACACTGGAATAGCGGAACAAACAAACAATAGAGGAATTTAGGGGATTTTCATTTTCAACCTGGATAGATTTTTATTTTTTGTTTTATAAAAAGTATTTACGTTACAAGAAGTCAAGAGAGACTGCCTATTTTGTTTTTCATTAAAAAAAAAACTTTATTTTCATGTTAAAAATGCACTTTCAATAAAGTATTTGGAACTCCGTTTCTACTGCATTATTTTTATGTTGAGATGGTGTTATCGGCAGCTGCTGAAAGTAACTAAAAAAGTAACTTTTAATCTAACTTAGTTACTTTTAAAATCAAGTAATCAGTAACGCAATTTAGTTACTTTTAAAACCAAGTAATCAGTAAAGTAACTGTTACTTTTTCAAGGTAACTGTGGCAACACTGGAGGTAACTGATGGTCCGATACATGAGTCAGTCATGAAGCTATGTTGTTGGCAGTCAAAACACAAATATACGACTCATTGGGATAGCGGTTAGTATGAAGGTTTTTTTTTTTTTTTTTTTTTTTTTTAATTTAACTCATAAAGAAACCTTTGCAGTCGCTTTACATACAAGCAGGACTGGGAATCGAATTTATTTACACTAGCTGCTTCCCCTTAATTTTGGATGTTTGAAGTAGAGATTAAATTCGTGATAATTCTGTGATTATTATTTATTGGTCCTGGTTGTTTACTGTACGAGTCAGATTGAAACAGAAGGGGAATCTGAGTTGTAGGTGTACTTTTGCAATTACACTGACTAGATTTTTTCTTTTAGAGTGCGAGCAGACCAAGGGGTAGAAAATGTAGACATAGCGAGATGCATGTTTACTGTAAGAGGAGCAGGTCAGGGCAGTTTTATTGCTGGTAAAAGCGTACATAACCAGAGGTTATGTACATAACTGGTTGAACATTTTAGAAATGTTATAATGCATATTACTGAATATTAGTATAAATTATAAACTGAAAATTCATACTTTGATAAAATGATTACAGCCATATTTGTTGCTCTATGCTTTCTACTTGGATGCATAAACTTGTAAACAGTATTGAAAAGATCCTCTCCCTTCTTTGTAATCGTAGGGTGGAACGTCTATGGAGAGACCGTTGGAGTGTAACATGCAATTATTATAGTGTACCTCACGGATTGGAGGAAGAGGGCTTCCTTGACCTGTCAAATGCTGTTCACCTCTACTGTGTTCACTATATCTTCATACCACGACTCGATCCGATTTGATCCTTTTCACAGAGAGCTGGAACTACCACCCGGTGCGCACTGAGGGAAATCTGATCCAAATCAGCTATGGATGATTGGGATGCTGCAAGCATCAGTTGCAGAGCCAGACCTGGTGCAGGAATGAATGAAGTCGGTGAAGTAATTGCTAGAAAGGTTCAGATGAAGAATCTAATCTACTTTTGTATGTAAAGGTTTCTTGTAATTGAATTCAAAACATCTTCCCAGTATTGGTTATTGGTTAAAGCAGTAATTTCAAACCTTTGAAGTACAGTTGTGCGCTGAAGTTTACATACCCATATGGTATATACCGAATGTTAACTTCTGAGCACAACTGTATGCACTTACTGTGAGGGAAAAAACTTTATATGAGTAAAAGTTCTTGGAGTTACTGTAGCTTTCATAAATGTATTTGATATTACAGATCCAGCAAGCTGAAGAAACACTACCCTTGGACCATCACGGTGAACACGGGATCGTTATACCTGACATCCACTGTCGTTTACCTGAGGAAAGACTTGTTGCTTTACGGCAAATCAATCCAAACAAGGAGTCCTTGAGTTTTGGTCGCGTCATTTATTTGCAGACTCTCAATGTTGCTTCTAGTGCTAGTGTCTCGCGGCCCAAAGGGTCATTTAAATTTATGTCAAAAATGAAAATAAATTCCTGTGTAAAGCAGTTTGACTTTTATTTCATAAAAAAAAGCATGCATATGAACTAACAACCAGTCAATTATTCAGTATTTTATAGATTTTATACAGACATTTTTCTCAAGAAATGATTGGCCTGCCAACAAGAAATCAAGAAAGCTCAGAAAATGAACTGTTAAACTTAAAACAAACATTTTGGTAGGAACAGCCTGTAATTACTCAAAAAAAAAAAAATGGATGTGATTTTTTTTTGCCCTTTCAGTTACACTGTGTCAAATCTGGCATCAAAGGTGATAGCAGTCAGTAGATGTGATTGAAAGGAATGGTAATCACTCATATGAGCAGTTGGAAATGGTGTTTGTGCAGGGGGTAACATAATGTGTGACCTGGCATGTGTACCTCACAATTGTGGTCAAAGTTTATTGATATTTTAAATTGCTCTCTGTCTGACATAAGCAGGTGCTTGTGGCCCTGCTCAGTTATCCACAGCATCACCTCATGAAGAGAGGTGACCAACCACCAACTTCATCTTCTGCATCTAAAAAGTAAAGAAAAGTGTGCTTGAATTAAGTACCAAACATGTACATTTTTTTTCTGACAAAGTTATGTTTGACACATGTTTTGAACATTATTGAAACAGGAAAACTACAATGAAACAATCACAGGAACTAAATGTATTTATATTATGTAAGCTCAGTCACTTCCTCTGTATTTCAAACACCCAAGACATAATAAATGTAGCAGAGGCTACTTATTTCAATGACCAGAACTTCTCATAAGTGATTAATAATTAGCATTGTATTAATTTAATGATGTAATGTAATAAAATAATCATGAATAAGCATAATAACAGCTATCTCAGCAGGCCGTTTATTTGGGCCGTTTCTCGTACCAACAAAACATCACGATTCATGACTAGAGTAACCAAAATCAAACGGTTACGTGGCCTGGATCCTAGTAGTAGCAGTGTCACTGCTTTGACGGTGCATGAGTTCCCCCTCTTTTTCAACCTGACTCGTACAGTAAACAACCAGGACCAATAAATAATAATCACAGAATTATCACGAATTGAATCTCTACTTCAAACATCCAAGATTTAGGGGAAGTAGCTAGTGTAAATAAATTCGATTCCCAGCCCTGCCTGTATGTGAAGCAAATGCAAAGGTTTCTTTATGAGTATAAAAAAAAAAAAAAAAAAAAACTTCATCCTAACAACTATCCCAATGAGTCGTATATTTGTGTTTTGACTGCCAACAACATAGCTTCATGACTGACTCATGTATCGGACCATCAGTTACCTAGGTAGCTAACATGGCTAAGCAATGCTGAGTGAGTGATTACGTTAATTGTAATGGTTAGAAAAAATCACCGGATAAACGATAAAGCAAGGGTTGCTTTTAGATAAATGTCAGATAAACAAAACGGAAAACGAGAAGTGAGGGGGGGGGGGGGGGGGGGGGAGTCATATTTACCTAGATGCTGGCGGCGACTGGACAAAATGAACCAGGAAATAGTCAGACGAACATTGTCACACCCCCATTCCTATCTGACCAATGAGAGTTGTCGCAGCGGCTTCCAAGCTGACCAATGAAAAGGCTTCTATCATCGGTTGAACGGAGGACCCCGCCCACACAACACAGAAAAAGATTCGCAACCAAAAAACAGGTTTCAATCAAAAAACAGATCCGCAACCAAAAAACAGATTCGCAACCAAAAAACAGATTCGCAAACAAAACGAAAAAAAAAATGCTTGCAAAAGATTTTATTAAAATACAAATCCATGTTTGAAATGGTTTTTTTTGTTTGCAATTTTTTTTTTAATTTGAAATCCCCTTTTTTGTTTGATTAAAATTTATTGGAGGTTGCAAATCCCCTTTTTGTTTGATTGAATTTTTTTTTTGATTGCAAATCCCTTTTTTGTTTGATTGAAAATAAAGACACAAATTTCTCTCCATACGAAAGTGGAGAAAAACTCAACTCCAAGTTCATTTTGACCTGTACAGACAATGTCTTTGTCAATTTAACCAAGAGTTAGTAATAGCTAGACAACAACACTTTTCTGAAATTATTAGTAGGAACCTCAACAATACACGCACTCTATTTGCCGTGGTTGACAAACTTACAAATCCCCCAAATCAAACAGCGCCAGAACTCCTCTCATCAGATAAATGCAATGAATTTGCCTGCTACTTTAGTGAAAAGGTACAAGCCATCAGGTCAAACATTGTGACAAACCAGCAAAATAACAAAATGATGCAGCACTTAAAATCACCAAGAAATAATTTAATTACCATGACAGAATTTGACTCAGTGGATCAAAATACCGTAATAGACTTGGTTCAGCAATTGAAACCTTCCACGAGCTGTCTTGACTCAATACCATCTGGCTTTTTCAAAGCCATTGTGAAATCTGTTCAGATCGATTTACAACAAATAATTAATTGCTCACTTCAATCAGGTGAGCTTCCTAAATGTCTGAAAGTAGCCGCCGTCAAGCCCATTCTAAAAAAGAGAACACTGGATGTCTCCCTGCTAGCAAATTATAGACCAATCGCAAACCTTCCCTTCGTAACTAGAATAGTTGAAAAAGTGGTTTTTAATCAACTCAGCAATTTCTTGAGCTTAAACGGACTTTTGGATAAATTCCAGTCAGGTTTCCGACCTCATCACAGTACAGAAACAGCTCTGATTAAAGTACTGAATGATATAAGATTGAGCACTGATGCAGGGAAGGCAAGGCAAGGCAAGTTTATTTGTATAGCACAGTTCATACACAAGGCAACTCAATGTGCTTTACACGAGGAAAGACAACACATAAGCATCAAGAAACAGTAGTTAACATTTAGAGGAAGAAAAATAAATGAAAATAGGTTACAAACTAACAATCTTAAAACATTATTCAACAAACTTTAAAAAATTTAACATAAGGAAGTTTAAAATGATAATGATAAAAATAAAAATAAAAATAAAAATAATAATGAAAAAAAACCACTTAATTAAAGCTGTTTAAAAGTCCCTAATCAAAGGTATAAGAAAAAAGCAAAGGATTAACCTGGATTTAAAAGCATTTACACTCGGGGCTGACTTCACTTCTGTTGGTAGCCTATTCCATCTATGTGCAGCATAATAGCTAAATGCAGCTTCACCATGTTTGCTTCGAACTCTGGGTTCCACTAGTTGGACCAAGTCTGTAGATCTCAGAGCCCTGCTGGGCTTGTACTCAATTAGCATTTCTTGGATATATTCAGGACCCAAACCATTTAGTGATTTATAGACGAGTAGCAGAACTTTAAAATCGATTCTACAGCTGACAGGGAGCCAGTGTAAATCCTTAAGTACTGGAGTAATATGTTCTGATCTTTTTGTTTTGGTCAGAACTCGAGCTGCAGCGTTCTGAATGAGCTGCAATTGTCTCATGTTCTTTTGAGAGAGTCCAGTCAGAAGACCGTTACAATAATCTAGTCTGCTGGAGAGGGGCGGCACGGTAGTCGAGTGGTTAGCACGTCGGCTTCCCAGTTCTGAGGTCTCCGGTTCGAGTCCAGGCTCGGACCTTCCTGGGTGGAGTTTGCATGTTCTCCCCGTGCACGCGTGGGTCTTCTCCGGGTACTCCGGTCTCCTCCCACATTCCAAAGACATGCATGGCAGGTTAATTGGGCGCTCCGAATTGTCCCTAGGTGTGCTTGTGAGTGTGGATGGTTGTTCGTCTCTGTGTGCCCTGCGATTGGTTGGCAACCAGTCCAGGGTGTCCCCCGCCTACTGCCCAGAGCCAGCTGAGATAGGCGCCAGCAGCCCCCGCGACCCTTGTGAGGAATAAGCGGTCAAGAAAATGGATGGATGGATGGATAGTCTGCTGGAGATAAAAGCATGGATAAGCTTCTCTTGGTCTGCTTGAAGCATGCAGTCCTTCAGTCTGGATATGTTTTTCAGCTGGTAAAAGGCTGTTTTAGTGATGAATTTAATATGATTGCTGAAGGGAAGGTATCCGTGCTCGTCTTGTTGGACCTCAGTGCAGCATTTGACACGACTGATCATAATATACTGTTAGACAGGCTGGAAACTTGGGTGGGATTAAATGGAACAGTCCTTAAATGGTTCAGGTCCTATTTGGAGGAAAGGAGTTACTTTGTGACCATTGGAAATTTTGAATCTGATCGAAAGGCCAAGACATGTGGGGTCCCTCAAGGGTCAGTCCTTGGACCCCTGTTGTTCAGTCTGTATATGTTACCTTTGGGTCAAATGCTTCAGAACGCCGATGTTGACTATCATAGTTATGCAGATGACACACAATTGCATTTATCAATGTCCCCAAATGACAGCAGTTCTATTAACGTATTGTGTCATTCTCTACAGCAAGTTAACAACTGGATGAACCAAAATTTCCTTCAGCTGAATGAAAACAAAACGGAGCTAATTGTTTTCGGCAATAAAGAAAAGAGGATTGCTGTTAAAAAACAGCTTGAGTCACTGTCTTTAGAAACTAAAGACCAAGTTCGAAATCTTGGGGTACTAATAGACTCAGACCTGACCTTCAGCAATCATATTAAATTCATCACTAAAACAGCCTTTTACCAGCTGAAAAACATATCCGGACTGAAGGACTGCATGCTTCAAGCAGACCAAGAGAAGCTTATCCATGCTTTTATCTCCAGCAGAATAGATTACTGTAAGGATTTACACTGGCTCCCAGTCAGCTGTAGAATCGATTTTAAAGTTCTGCTACTCGTCTATAAATCACTAAATGGTTTGGGTCCTGAATATATCCAAGAAATGCTGATTGAGTACAAACCCAGCCGGGCTCTGAGATCTACAGACTTGGGCCAACTAGTGGAACCCAGAGTTCGAAGCAAACATGGTGAAGTTGCATTTAGCTATTATGCTGCACACAGATGGAATAGGCTGCCAACAGAAGTGAAGTCAGCCCCGAGTGTAAGTGCTTTTAAATCCAGGTTAAAAACTTTGCTTTTTTCTTATACCTTTGATTTGGGACTTTTAAACAGCTTTAATTAAGTGTTTTTTTATTATTTTAAACTTCCTTATGTTAAATATTTTAAAGTTTGTTGAATAATGTTTTAAGATTGTTATTGTATGTTCTTTTTAGTAAATTTTGTAACCTATTTTCATTTATTTTTCTTCCTCTGAATGTTAACTACTGTTTGTTGATGCTTATGTGTTGTCTTTCCTTGTGTAAAGCACATTGAGTTGCCTCGTGTATGAAATGTGCTATACAAATAAACTTGCCTTGCCTTGCCTTGCCTAACATAATATACTATTTTATATTCACAGTGCTTTTGTTAAATACCTATGATTTTTTTATTTTTTATTATCCGAGCCTGTGAAAATGCCAAGCTACTGTATGTCATTTGAGGCGCCTGAGTGGTTAGCACGTCCGCCTCCCAGTACTGAGGACGCAAGATCGAGTCCAGGCTCCGGCCTTCCTGGGTGGAGTTTGCATGTTCTCCCCGTGCCTATGGAGGGCCAAAACTGCCAAAATTCAAAATAAATAAATGACGAAATAAATAAATAAATATCTAAAAGTGAAAATATTAATGAATATACAAAATAGAATTTGAAAATTCTATCTAAAAAAATTAATATAAATGGAAATAAATCAGTTTTTATTTTCTCTTTTAGTCATTTATTTATTTATTTAGACATGAATTTATTTATTTAGACATGTATTTATTTATTTAGACAATTATTTATTTCATCATTTATTTAGTCATTTATTTACTTAGTCATTCTTCACTTAGTAACCTCAACTTGCGACTTGAATTGTTATACAACAAGTGAGAGCAGGCAGTGGACACGATCGTCGACCATTGCTGTAGCTCTCCATTGCAAGCCGGCAAGACTTCCTTGTTCGCCGAGCTGCTCACTCGGCCAATGACAGGCAGTTTGCAACGGTGGAGTCCAACCCAAGACACGCTTCGGACCGCCCCCTCATTTGAATAACATTTTGACTTGGCAGTACGGCCCAAAACTGCCAAAATTCTAAATAAATAAATGACTAAATAAAAAAATGACTAAATAAGTAAATGACGAAATAGATAAATAATTGACTAAATAAATGTCTAAATAAATCACTAAATAAATAGATAAACAAATGACTAAATAAATAAATAAATGTCTAAGTAAATAAATGACTAAAAGTGAAAATAAAAACGGATTTATTTCCACTTATATTTATTTTTTTAGATATAATTTTATTTTTTTTAGATATAATTTTCGAATTGCATTTTTTTTATTTTCACTTTAAGACATTTATTTATTTATTTATTTAGTCATTTATTTATTTCGAATTTTGGCAGTTTTGGTCCTCCATACGTGCCTGCGTGGGGAACACCCATGTCATGTCGGGACGGAAATTACAGGGGGGACCCGGGTTCATTACACACACACACATGCGCACACACCTCCTCACGGTGCTATCTTTGTGGGGCCCTCTCATTGACATGCATTTACTAGCCCCTTCCCCTAACCCCAACCATCAAAAATGATTGCCTAATCCCATTCCTTCCCCTAACCTTAACTATAACCCAATTGAAACCTAAACTGTAAAACCAAGTCTTTACCCACAAAAAGAGGTCTGGGCCCCACAAGGACGGGTGGGCTCCACAACTCTGTGAAATCCCGAAACATTCTTCATGCGTTTGACCAAATGCATTTGAGACACAACATCCATCCATGATGTTATCAAAAAACTTACTTGTCACAGGCCACACTAAATTGCAAATAATATTTTAATTCACACGTAATTATTAATTCAAATTTCCCACTGCAGTATTGTGACCACATTTAAATTAAACAGGAAAATACCACAAGGAGCAACAATAAAATAACCAAACTTTGGCTGATGCCTCAGTAAATGAATTGTATGCTGAGTGTGATCTTCAAAGTTGAGGCTGATTTCATCTGTTGTGAGGTCAAACTTCCAAAACTTTTAAAGGGTCCAAATCTCGGACGATGGCCTTACCTGTGACTGTAATTGACTTAACAGTGATATTTTAATAGCTCCTGAAAATTTCAGGTTCATATCTTTTCCCTAATGTACTGGTTGCTGTGGACATTTGAAAGATGCACGTACCAAAACTTACTGTTAAAACAAACTTTCATATTACTCATAAGTATTATGTTGAACTAACTCACTTGTTTGCATATAAACCAGCTACAATCTCTAATAACAATATTGAGGCTCTTCCTTGTTAATATGCACGCACTTGGGGTGTAACAAAAACCGATTCGAACCGGAAATCCGATTTTGAGTTTAACATGCGAGTGCGCCGACAAGCGGACACTGTATCGGTCTAAAAATAGCTTGTGCCGGTCGATGGCCCGATCAAGACGTCAAAAATCGGTTTTGTGTTGCTAATATATGAAATCTTATAAAACCACCAAAACAGTCCAGTTGCTATTGATTCAGTGCCTTCAGAATAAAATGTCCTCCTGGATGAATGAGAATATTATTCACCAGCCAGCTGTTTAAACTGCATTTCCTCGGCTTTAAGTCACGTGAGACTTCACCCGGGAAGCGGTGTTTGTGTGTGGGTGGGGAAAAAAAAGTCACGCGAGACTTGTTGCAGTTATGTGAGTCAGGGAGCGCTTTTGCTTTCGGTTTTGGGAGGAAAGTGTTGGAAGACGCGGACACTACGTGCTCCGGCAAGTTTAATGTCCAAAGTATGGAAGCGATGTTAATTTTATATGAACAACGTCATGTACAGAGACTGTCAAATGTGAGTACGGCAGATGTACAGACGAGCTGGCATGGAACAGCGGTGCTCAAACCAACAGACAGACAAACAGGACTTCTTCCGATTAAAACGCCCACAACCAGATAAAAGGTAATAATAACGACCTTAATAACCCGATTTATTGTTGAACACTTAAGCCATACTGCGTTGCGGACAATGAGGGCTTTCAGGAGTTGGGACATGATAAAAACATTAGCGTCCCCAAAAGCTTTTGGCGAGCGTCGTTCATCTGCCGACTTCCATATAACATGGATGTTCGTGTGCTCATCAAATCAGCAAGCTCACTAATACTCCAGCAATATATATATATATATACCTGTGCTGACGAGGGAAGGGTGTGTCAATCAATTCCCTCGCTGTAAACATGCTAACCGATGCTAGCGTGTGTACATGACAACAATAACTCTTGAGTTAAGAGAACGAAATGAAAATGCTACCATGCTGTCCTGGCTCGAAGCTTAAAAAAAAGGGAGCACGGTCAGAGGTGGATTCGCATGCTGATACAGCACGGACGTAAAAAATAACATGGGCTCATGCTGAAGCCTGCGGTGAAGTTAGTTTTAGGTTGGATATTCGATATTCGACAGACATTCGCAATGCCTCCGCCTCCGGGGGAAGCTGCGGCAAAGCCGCTCCCAGGAAGCCGCCTCTACACTGCGGGAAAGCCGCTTCGACGGCGATACGCTCCGGGCTCCCGGGTGTTTTCTTGTTTGTCCTAATAAGTATAAGTGTGGGAGAAGCTTTAAATGCAGATTTGGTGCTTGTGTGGATTAATAATCAATCAATCAATCAATCAATCAAACTATCTATCTATCTAATAGGACTGTCTCAAAAAATTACAATATTGTGATAAAGTCCTTTATTTTCTGTAATGCAAATAAATAAGCAAAAATGCCATACATTTTGGATTCATTACAAATCAACTGAAATATTGCAAGCCTTTTATTATTTTAATATTGCTGATTTATGGCTTACATCTTAAGAAAACTCGAATATCCTATCTCAAAAATAAATATTAGAATAGTTCCTCAGGCCAAGTACAAAAAATGTCATAATCAACAACATTAAAACAATAAAAGGCTTGCAATATTTCAGTTGATTTGTAATGAATCCAGAATGTATGGTATTTTTGCTTATTTAATTGCATTGCAGAAAATAAAGGACTTTATCACAATATTCTAATTTTCTGAGACAGTCCTGTATCTATCTATCTATCTATCTATCTATCTATCTATCTATCTATCTATCTATTAGGGGTGTTAAAAAAAAAATCGATTCGGCGATATATCGCGATACTACATCGCGCGATTCTCGAATCGATTCAATAATCGGCAGAATCGATTTTTTTTTTTTTTTTTTTTTTTTTTTTTTTTTTTTTTTTTTTTAGGATTCACACCTTGAGCATGGAAGAATGTTATATGAACGGCACATTAAGCCTTAATATTTTTATTTTAATGCTGTTCAAACATGAAACAGATTACAACCTCTATAAGACTGAAATTTCAGATAAATAAATAATACATTTTCATATAAATCTTACACTCTACAAGCTTACTGATTAGTATTTTCTAAATATGAATGGAAAAAAAAATCGCAACAATCGACTTATAAATTCGTATCGGGATTAATCGGTATCGAATCGTGACCATTCGTATCGGGATTAATCGGTATCGAATCGAATCGTGACCTGTGAATCGTGATACGAATCGAATCGTCAGGTACTAGGCAATTCACACCCCTACTATCTATCTATCTATCTATCTATCTATCTATCTAATTGTAATTGTTTTAAGTTAATTAGTTTACATGTAGTAAGGTGGCACTTGTATTCAAACTACAACAAACCAGTGTCATACATGGAGTAATTATATGCCAGGTAAAAAACCTTTGTATTGTCCTCGAGAATCTGGGAAAGTGTCACTTATTTGCCACAAGTCCACCAAGGTGCTGCAGTCTGGGATCCAGGTACAGGAAATCATGGTGGTGCTGATGTGCCAGCAATGTGTCAAAAAGTATTTCTTGGTGTCAGTCTATCAGCTGGACTTGCATATCTTCATGTTCCTCCATGGTCATTTCCTGTACGAGTCTCTGCAAGAAGGTAACAATTGTATGTCAGATGAGGTACCAAACAATGAACTGAAAGTCACTGAGCCAATGAAGTACATTATTACATGAGCAAGACTATTTGTGAAAGCCATGTAAATTCCTGCACATCGAAGTACAAGGACGCTGCTGTATCTTCAATCAAAACTAATGAAGTTGCTTAGTGATATTTATTAGGTAAAATTGTTCAACATGGTGACAAATCGATATCTGAGTAAAGGGTTTCAATTGTTTTTGTAAGCAGCACTTTTCTGAGTGGTTAGCAGTTACAAGACGGGGGGAGATTTACGAGTCTGAGTTGCAGATGTGTAGTTCAGTTAACACCATTATTTTGTACGATATACTAAACATATCAGCAAACGATGTAATCTAAATACCACATATTCCAAGCAAAGGTATGTTTTGAGCCATTCACATGCATGCTCGAATGGATTATTTTTCCATGCTGACATAATTGTACGTTACGAGACACCGCTTTCTCTTCCGCGTTCTCTTCCTCGTCGTCTCCCTCGCCCCCTCCTCGCCCTCTTTGAGATGGTCCAAATGTCTATAAAACATATAACATAACTGTGTGTTCTGTTGCATGGTTTAGTTGCACTAACAA
Organism: Festucalex cinctus; assembly: GCF_051991245.1. Taxonomy (NCBI): domain Eukaryota; kingdom Metazoa; phylum Chordata; class Actinopteri; order Syngnathiformes; family Syngnathidae; genus Festucalex; species Festucalex cinctus. Next base: position 2,627,867 of record NC_135415.1, read on the forward strand.
ATATGAACATAGATAGCCATTAGCATTAGCTGATGTACAGTATTTCCTAACAATGCCGGCAAAAATATTAATTATGAAATTAAATGACTAAATCCCAAATTTAGGGATCTGTACAGTATGTCTAACAAATGCAATTCACTTACGTCATCACTCGAGGGAATACCAGAAGTCGTTTGCGTTCTGTTCTGGTGAAATTGGTGGTAGGCTGGCAAAGTATGGTCTCTCTGGGACGCAGTAGTTCGTGTGCTTAAAATCATTGCATTATCTTGTTTGACCGATAGATGGCGGTCGTGAGCTACACACTGGGACTTTAAAACACGACAAATTTTTTCAGTATCTACAAATGTGTTAAAAAGCAACAAAAATGTCTTCTATATTTTTATATATTGAATAAATTATTTAAATAGACCGCAACAAAGGGCTGGGCGATATGACTGAAAAATGTATCAGTTTAAATATTTATTAGTTGTTATTGACAGTTATAATTATATATATTTTTTTTTTAATTCAAAATAAGGATCAGGAAAACAAAAGGCTGATAATTCAATTTGAAATATAAATAGTTAACCTTTAAAAAGACACCAACACAACACCGTTCAGCCAAAAGAAATATGAAGCCACCTTATGGAACAATAAATCTATCAAACACATTTTAACCACTTAATATATGCAAAAATATTTACAAAAGTGCATTTCCCTTTTTATTAACAATTTTTGTTTTTCTTTTGCCATCACATTCATTTTTGGTTAATGTATGAAATCTTTTTTGTTTTTTTAATCTGAGACACGATGATGACCACGGAATCACTGCTGTTTATGTTTTGTTTTTTGGGCTGTCGTTCATTTTGAGTTTGATGACGTAATCGGGGGCACGTCTCAGTTCTCCTATCTGCTGCTCATGCTAGTTGTGTACATTGACAGGGAGCCACAAACTGAGAAATGAGATACTTGCAGTGTGCTTTTAGCTTAGCTGGTGTGTTGGCTGTGGGACATACCTGTGTAGTTTGAATCCATGCATTGGATCGTCGCGGGAGTTATTCTTTTGGCTCACGCGCAGTACCAATTCTTCTTGGGTCACGCGCAGTACCAACGCCGTCCTGGCGCAAGTGCACCGAGAGGACTCGATAGCCATCGGAAATACCGAGATGTACGGCACCGGCTTCTGTCTTCAGTTGCATGTTGTCAGTCGCTATGCGTGACTGCGCGTGCGTGCCGTGTCGCGAGCCCGGAGTTGACGGTGGGCGCCCCCCCCCCCAAAAAAAAGGTGCGTAACGTCTTTGCATTAGGTTTACAACATCCAGGGAATGAAGCGTCTCTGAGCGCTACTTTGCTAGCTCTCCGTAAACACGGAAGTAGCTTGAATAGTGATGCTACTGAAACGTAAACAAAACAAGTAGAACACGGCGCAGAACTCTTGCTATGGTTATGAAAACCATAATCCCGGGTTTACACCAGATGCGGTTGCGGTGCGTTCCGGCGACGCAAGCGTTGCGTGTCGACTGCGTCTCAGCTGCGGCGTGCCACAGCCCTTCCGCAAGGATAGACCTATTTTCTATTTTTGCCGGACGCCGCAGCGGTAGGCCTCCGGCAAATGGCAAGCTAGCACAAAACACATCGAGCGGGACAGGAAGACCGACGCAGTTTCAAAATAAATTTCCGGTTACCTTTCAAGATAAAACACTCGCCAGCTCCTATTTCGCAAGCATGCTAGCAAAACGTGATGTGGGCGTAGCCGGGCCTGGAGTCAACGTGCGAGGTGCTCATTCACGGTTTAGACACCAGTGAACATGGACGAGGAGAGGTTTATATTGGTGGAAAGCCACAAAATAATAAAAGTCCACCTCTCATTCTGCTTCTCTGTTGAGCACAGACTTTCTGTGTGTTTGTCGTTGCTTTTAATGCCACATGATCGTGCGCGGTCACGCGAGACACGGCGGGAAGTGGTCGGCGACGGAGCTGCCGGACCACTTCCCGCCGTGTCTCGGTCGAATCGTTTTTTTGTCCCACCCCTAATTTGTACTACTATTTGGATGTTTCAAAATGTGTTTGTGCAACATACATCGGTTAAAAACTTTACTTACATCCTTGTGATTTCGCGAGATGTCATCAATGGCGGTCCAAGTACTGTTCCAATTGAAAGTAAGCATAAGCCAAGACCACACTGAATTCCCGGATATCGTTCTTTATTGCTAGCTTAAACCAAGGATGCATCGGTTGTTGCTTGGTGAAGGCTTGGCTGTGAATATATCCCAAGATGCATTTCATACTTCAAGGAACGAATGGGAGCTGAGGAGCATCACGTTTTTTCTTCTTTCTTCCCACACACCTGTTTTGTGTTGTGTTTTGTGTTGATTAGGCTGCCTTTGGCAGCTGAGTACACCCGTTTTCTGACTAATCCTCTTGCTGATTCACCGACTTTGCCCAACTAGTCTCGACCTCACCTTTGATTCCCGTCTCACCTCAGTTCTGTGCTTGTTTTATTTTTTATTTTTATTATTTTTTTTGGGTGGGGGGTATTCTTGTAAAAGTGGTTTTGATTCTTGCCTTTTGCAAGCTCTTTCCTTTCATTTGCAAGTTTACTATTGTATTTTTGCAGCTGTGTTTTGGAATAAATTTAATCAAACTTGATTTCCTTCCCATGTTTTTGGGGTCTGCACACTTGAACATAAGATGCATCATCACAATTTCAGAAGAATCAGAATGAAACCTGCAACTCTCATCAGTATTTTTCCAGACCCCTGCCCCCCATTCAATATTATCGTAAATTGGATAAATCACATTCATTCATTCATTCATTCATTCATTCATTCATTTTTCTTGACCGCTTATTCCTCACAAGGGTCGCGGGGGTGCTGGCGCCTATCTCAGCTGGCTCTGGGCAGTAGGCGGGGGACACCCTGGACTGGTTGCCAGCCAATCGCAAGGCACACGGAGACGAACAACCATCCACACTCACAAGCAGACCTAGGGACGATTCGGAGCACCCAATTAACCTGCCATGCATGTCTTTGGAATGTGGGAGGAGACCGGAGTACCCGGAGAAGACCCACGCGGGCACGGGGAGAACATGCAAACTCCACCCAGGAAGGCCTGGACTCGATGGATAAATCACATGTATAATTTAATTTAAAATGATATTTTAAAATAGTACTCGTAATTATATAACATCTAGTCACGTGGAACAGTTACGGCAATGCGTCACAAGCAGGAAGCTCGCAGTAAGAACAACATCCGGGTATTCCGTCCATTGATTGCTATTGCTTTTTGCGTACTTGCAATTGGAACAGTACTTGGGCCGCGACTGATGACGTATCAAGACATCACGAGGACGTAAGTACTGACAAGAATACGTATTGAGAAACGGCCATTGTTTCTGTTTCAGCCCTGGTCTGATTGAAGGGGCGTGTCCGCAAGCTGCTGCGCCTTCCAGTGCACCTACTTAACCCCGGGTTTACACCGGATGCGGTTGCGGTGCGGTCCGGCGACGCAAGCAATTAGATTCCATTCATTCGAATGGTGCAGTTTACACCGCTTGCGGGTGCGTTGCGTGTCGACTGCGTCTCAGCTGCGGCGTGCTGCAGGCCTTCCGCAAGGATAGACCTGTTTTCTATTTTTGCCGGACGCCGCAGCGGTAGGCCTCCGGCAAATGGCAAGCTAGCACAAAACACATCGAGCGGGACAGGAAGACCGACGCAGTTTCAAAATAAATTTCCGGTTACCTTTCAGAATAAAACACTCGCCAGCTCCTATTTCGCAAGCTTTTCAGCAAAACGTGACGTGGGCGTCGCCGGGCCATGTGCTCATTCACGGTTTAGACGCCAGCGAACATGGACGAGGAGAGGTTTATATTGGAGGTGGAAAACCACAAAATAATATATGACACGGCACATCCTTTTTATAAGGACAACCAAAAAAAGGATGCTGCATGGAATCTCATAGCAGAAGAAGAAGAAAAGGTTAAATCAAAAGAAGTCCACCTCTCTTTCTGCTTCTCTGTTGAGCACAGACTTTCTGTATGTTTGTCGTTGTGAAAATCCACATGATCGCGCGCGCGCGGTCCCGCGAGACACGTTGGGAAGTGGGCGGCGACGGAGCTGCCGGACCGCAGCTGTGCGGAGCCGGTGTGGATTGACCAAAAAATTGACGCGACCGGAGCACGCAGTCAAGACGCACCGCACCGCAACCGCACCACAACCGCATCCGGTGAAAACCCGGGGTAAGGCTGAGAGCTGCAGTCACTCGTTGTTGGAATATTGACCTTGCTACGTCCTCGTCCAAGAGTATTATTCTAACCTCGAAAACCTAAAGTCAGTTTCAAGTCTTGTGTTTTGATTCCTGTATTCATGTGAGTTGTTCTCCATATTTTTGTTTTTTTTTGTGTTTTTGTCTCTCCGGCTTTGTGTCAGAGAGTTTGTTTAGTCATTTAAGTTCCGTAGTTTTATGTTTGTTTCCTCAGCTTGTGATTTATTTTTTTCTTCTTGCGTTGGTATTTGCCACATTGCCTTTAGTTATTCCGCTTTTGCTACTGTTTTGATTCTTTTATTTCCTCGCCCAGTGCGGTTTTGTAGCCCGCGAGTGCATTTTGTTTTTGAGTTTTTCTGGCTGTGTACAGCATTTCTTTGTTAATCATTTTCTCTCCTGGCTTTGACCAGTGCTTTGTTTATTATCATACTGTAAAATAAACCTTTTGTCAACCAAACCCCTTTGTGCCTCTGCATTTTTGGGATCCACCTTCCAGTTCTACCGGAGAGCATAACACTTTGCAGTCACTCAGTTATCAGAGCTGAATGACAAAATCACCATCAGAAATGAAGACAAACCCTGATCTGGAAATTGAGAAGAAGTTTGTTTAAATCCTGTATTTAAAAAAGTGCCTTTTCCAGAGAGAAACCGGCAGGCCTTTAACTTTAGAGTGGGGAAATGTAAAATGAACATGTTTTTTCCATTTTTCTTTTACATTTCAGAATGAACTGCCGCTTTTAAGTGACAGAAAATATTTCTGAGCACTTTTGCAGTTGTCACAATGCCACTGTTCAAGCTGAAGAACATTTGATTTAAGTTGATGAAGTGGACCTCCAAACATTGGAGATTAGGGCAAACTTGTCAGTCCCCGTTCGGGGGAGGTGAGGGGAGGTGTTGCACTATTGTTTTCAATGTACCACAAGAACAATCTGGGACATCTGGGTCCATTTGGCCTGCCTAATTTGCACCTTTATTCAGGGGATGATCCTGAGGATCTGATAAGGGTGTGAATGGACAAGTTGCAAATGCTTTTTTTTTTTTTTTTGGGATACAGATTCAGTCCTACAAGTCTACAAGCCACACATACATACATTTATTTTATGCTATAGCAAATGTTTGCATACAAAGGACACACAAACAGTAAGGAGAATTATTTTATTATTTTTATTATTTTCAACAAACAAGTTAGCAGAAATTAATGACAAACATCAAATTTTCCAGACAATAAAATTGTATATTTCTTGCAGTTTGACTGCGAGAATACAACAGGGTTCATTCTAGTCACTCAATCAAATTTTCAACTTTGCCTGTTCTCAACAAGAAACAAAGGGACAAATGGGTCCATTTGGCCTCAGATTCAGTTGAATATTGGTGTGTGGGACAAATGGGGCACATTCCAGCATAATGGCTGTGTAGTGGCTGCATTTACATATGATAGGTGGCTAACTGATCGGACAACAACTCGTTCAAAAGTGCAGGGACAAATAGACCTCATCTGGTATTCGAAGAGGGAAGGGCCAACCGCACCCTCCTTGGTATGCATTCGCAAATGATAGGTGGATGCTAATACGTGAACGATTAAATTAATACAAATGTGCAGGGCCAAAAGGCCCTTCTCTGGGTTTGTTAGGTAATTAGATCATTTGGCCCCTGCTTGGGGGTAAAGGTGTTAAGATGCTTTGACCACGAGGACGTATTGGACTGCTTTTGAATGTGATTAGTGACTACTAGCCAGTGGCGGGCAGTGAGTTTTTGGAGTGGATATGCTGAAGTGTCGCATATGCGAGTGCCTGTAAAGGCGCGAGCAGAAAAAATTTGGGGTATCTTTATTGTTAATGATCCAAAGTCCATTGCTTTTCAATGCATGGATCACAGAGAGCTTCCTTTCACCGTCATTAGTCTGACTATGTGGTGGTTATCACATTATCTATTATTGAATTAACATATAGCGTTTTAAACTAGCTAATTAGGTGGCTATTCTGCTAATTTATGCTCCTTTGTTTGTGCTGCATGAGACATAGGCTACTTCACAACAAAATGATTATAGGTAAGGAATAGAGGGCAAACAACCAATCACGCACACACGATTAATCATGTAGCTTTTCTAAGATTGTGTCAACACTGACCTGTCTTCAGTAAAGTGTTTATTCAAAAAAAAGGAACTTTCCAGAGGGCACTTTAGGCACAGGGGCAAGGGTGTCAGCACCACTAGGGGTCTACGTGTCTGATTTAGTTTTGATGTAACAGCATCTAGTTTTAAGCTATATGATGTCTGGACTCTATGATGTCAAGGATCTGTAATTACGGAGTCAACAGCCAATCAGAGAATTCCATGTCAGTACTAGTACTCACATGTCTAGCCACAACCAATGAGATTGATATTGACATTGACTGATATTGAGATTGATATTTATGAGCCGCTGCCACACCCTTAGTTGTACAGTACACTCAGATGACAAAACATGAGACACTACGGCTGCCGAAACTTCATAACTCACAACAGTGAAGTATTGTTTTAAAACCAAGCTCAAACAGGTTAAACATGTTAGACACTCGTATCAAGGTCGCATGACACAAAAAAAACTCACCAAAATGACGTGCACTTATTGCGCTAGGCTTTAGTTAGAGCGCTGATTGTCCTGCTACCCCTTTCTTTCTTTCCCTCCTTCCGCTCCGTTTCAATGATCCTTTAAATAGCAGCTTCCCGCGATTACATAATCGCGTGATGTCAAACTTCGGTTTAATCGCAAATGCAATTAATCGTTCAGCCCTAGCCTGAGTACTATTTAAATAGACCTTCTATGAGTGCCCTGCGATTGGCTGGCAACCAGTCCAGGGTGTCCCCCGCCTACTGCCCAGAGCCAGCTGAGATAGGCGCCAGCACCCCCCGCGTCCCTTGTGAGGAATAAGCGGTCAAGAAAATGGATGGATGGATGGATGGACTTCTATGATTGCCGTGAAATTTGAGCTCAGCTTTCCTCTTGAGAAGACAACCTCTAACAGAAGATGAAGAGGATTTAGGGTGGGAGAAAAAATCAATTACTTGTGTGTTACAGGGTCTTCTTTTACAATGAGAACATCAAAGCTTAGAATCCCAAAATAGAATGTTAACATCTCATGTCGCTCAGCTACTGACAAGCCGAGGATAAGAGACCGTGCTACTATCTGCGTGTGTTCTATCAGGTTTCCTAAACAGGCTCCTGAAAGTGGAAAACAACAACTACAAGGGGGGTCCTTAGAGGCTATGAAGTGGTTGCTATCTGCTTTGTAGAGCATTCTCTCAGCTCTATGACACTGCATGCAAACACAACAAGTGTTTACTCTACACCTTAGCTATCTATGCCATTTAAGACAACATCACTATTTGGTTAAAATAGTCAACATCTCAGGAAAATGTGGACTGTATTTGTAACGTTCCGACTACTGTCGGTGGAAAAGTGGATCCAAAAAAACGTAGGCCCATACAGGAAAATACAATTTTGATGTGGTTTATTCACAACCCACACTACGCAAAACGTTGGCTCAGATGCCAGGAGGAAAAAACAACATAAAGCGCGAGCACAATACCCGGAAAAGTTAAACAACAAAAAACACTTGCAAAAGGCAAGGAGAAACAGGAGTTAACAAAAAAAAAAACGCAAGCAGGCATTATCAATACTCAATAACACACACTACAATCTAACTATATACGAACAGAAAGCGCCGTGGCAGATACACGTGAAAAATACTAACTTATCAAATCAAAAACAAGACTATACTATAACGCGAGACTAAGTTTCAAGAACAAAAGCTCTAGAGAATGACTTGAGCAAAGGCTGCGTGCAAGAAATAATCCGACAGTGATCTGTCGCTCCGGGAGTCCTTTTAAAGACCTCTTGATTGTGGAAATGCGCCTCAGGTGTGGCGCAGGTGGACACGCCCCCTTCACTTGGAAAAACACCAGACACACAGACTGAGAGCAGGATTATGACAGTGTTTGCAAGTACAACAAAATGAACAACAACAAAATGAAGCAAGATCCAAACTGCGGGTGCATATGTGTGGTGGTGGTGGTGGTGGTGGTGGTGGTGGTGGGAGGGGGTTGGGGGGGGGGTCATTTTTGGTGCACTCACTTGTGTTTTAAGTTTCATCTGTCACAATGTTGTTTCTTGTTTGTCCTCTATGATTCCATCCACAAAGCAAAGCAACCTCAGAGCATGATGCTGACTCGTCGCCAGAGCCCAGGTTTACAGGGGGCACATTAAATGCTTGGGGGCCCCAATTATTATGAATACCCAACAGACAGCATTTACACTACTCCATATATTTGGAAAGATTCATGTAGCACTGCCGTCACGTGCTACTATCCATTGAATGGCGCTGTCTGCGACCACAGCTGGCAAGTAATATCATAGGTTGTCTACAGTGCGTACACAGACGCTGTCATGAGTACATTGACACCACAGTCATATTGGATGCAAAGGCATTTTGCTCATTATTCCATCGCTTGACCACTGTTACGGTATATTGCTCAACTGTGTTTATTGGTATAGTCACAACATTGTTGTCTTTCCAGCAGACCAGCTACTTTCCTGTTTGTGTTAAAATTTCTGAGATTCCTCGAGGTAACTTCATTAATTCACTCATCGGTTTGAAGGGAACAACAAAGAGGTTTCCCTGATCGTGCCACAGCTTTCCTATCCGCTCTTAGTCACCTCATCAAAGATTGAAAGAGAAGTAGAGAGGTTGTCATAGTGGAATTTGCAACCTTGAGACACCTCACCCTGCTCTGCAAGACCAAGAACAACACTCAAACCAGTATATATTTTTAACGAACTCCGCCTACAAAATTTACCCGATCATCTTCAAACCTGGTGTGTTTAATCTTAAGATACAGAAGATGAAAAGTTATTGAAAGCTTTTTATTTCGGCGCACGCTATTGCCGTAGCATGCACTGTTTGCAAAGGAAAATACATTCCTTCTTAACGTAGCATTCCTGATTGTACGTTTCACCTAGAGCTACCAAAATTTGGAGGCATATGTAACATCCCCCAACGAACAAAAAAGGTCTATTGGATTCATTTGTTAAACCTAATAGGAAGTCTGCGATTTTGATTTTGAATTTGTTGCCATTTGTTTGGCCGTTTTATAGGGGTCATATTTTAACAAACTCCTCCTACAGAATTTACCCTATCGTCTTCCAACGGCGTGTTTCATCATAAAAGCCCAGTATGCTGGTTTCACTCAGGGAAATGCACTTTTTAAATGCAGGATGTACACACTTTAACTTTTTCTGAGTCTACAAATCTGGGTTTATGTTAATCTTTGGTGGTGATTTTGTGGAAAGACAGTGTTTACACTCCTCCAGCCAATCGCAGAGCGGGGGGGTGGCGTGTCGCAAACGGGGCCGGGCGAACGTGTGTGACGTCACTCCCGCGGCAATTTGAAAGCACGCACGGATTATTATTATTTTTTTATGTTCCAAGAGTTTCATCCAGAACCTGAACAGTGAGTTCCACTGATAGCCATTTTGTATTTCAAGGGTTTCATCTAGAACCTTCACAGAAAGTTCCACTGAGAACTCTTTTATATTGCAAGGTTTCATCTCGAACCTTCATCGAAAGTTCCACTGAGAACCCTTTTATATTACAAGGGTTTCATCTAGAACTAACACAGTAAGTTATACTGAGAACCCTTTTATATTTCAAGGATTTTATCTAGAACCTGCACAAGGACTATTTATTTATTTTTTTTAATGGGGTTTTTATTAAGAACCACACTACTCCACAGATCAAAAATATTGTTTATGTTCATTATTGTTGACACTGAGAAACATTCAAACCATTCTTAAATGAGGATTTTTTTATTATTATTATTGAAAAATCTTCAAACAATGATGGATAAGGACAAGCAGACTCTCTAACGAAAAACTATTATGTATGTCCCGGAGGGAGGGCAGGACAGAAGCGAACGCAGGTCCAGTGGAATCAGCAACATGACAGCAAGATGCACGCAAGCCATGCACACCATGGCTGTCCTCAGCAGGTGGATTCAGATCATTTCCAGCAATCGCGACATGGACAGGGATGACAAAAAAAAAAAAATACAAAAATACAAAAAAAAAAGACAGTTAGTAGCACCAACACAGTATACATACTGCACAAGATGAAGCCAATTATGGTCAAATGAGAGCAGTCCGAGTATGCAGTCATTTATTTAATTCATTTATCAGCACATCATAATGGTGACAGTGGGACAGACTGAATAAGCCTGGCTCCTATAACAAGAGCCTCCACTGGCACAAAATCAGGTGAAAGTGAAGGAACTCCACAAGGTTTTCATATTAATTACTTTTAATAAAGTTGAATACTTTTCAGTAGTTACCCATAATCCACTTTTTTAAGGCAGAGGCACACTTTTTTTTTTTTTTTTGGTCCAAACTCTCTCATGTCTACAAAAGAGAAACAAATATCTACATTAAAAAAGTCCACCATTCTCCATAAGGGTCCTAGAGTCTTTCTGAAAAAAGATTTAACTTACCTTGACTATTTAAGGTTTCCGATTGCTTGATGTTTCACTTCAATCCAGCTTGTTATACAAATTCATACACAGGTGATCACGCGAGTGAATAGTAATCACCACTGATATGTCACACCTGTTTTGAAGAGGGCATAGCATGTAATCTGTAGAAAAATCGGCATTCAACGTCCAGGGCAACCATCATGGCAGCCAGCTCCCAGGACACACAAACTTAAATCCAGCGTGTCCCCTGAGCAACACGACGTCAACCACCACCAAACATTTGCACCATCCGTACAGCAGTGTGAGTGGAACTGGAGGCAATGTGTGTAAAATGCCTTGCCCAAGGACTCAACAGCACAAATTGGAGAGACTGGGATTTGAACAGCTGATCTTCTGGTTACTGCGCTAACATCTCTAACCTCTGAGCCACAGCCACCATTCACCCACAGCCAGAAATAGGTCAACTTCCCAATTTTCAAAGGTGAATAAACCGGTACAACGGCAGGAACAAAATATATAGAGTATATTGTGTTGCTACATTATATATTTGTATTGTATTCTTGGGTTAAGTGTTGTACATCACAAATTGGAAATTTTCATACAAAAAAAGTTCTTCTGTAGACAAATGCCTCTTAAATCCCAGTCTCAGTCGCATAGTGTACTGACAAAAAAACAAAGAGGGGGAGTTGAAAAGCAGACCTTCTGGTTACTAAACAACCTGCTCTACCTCCATAGGCCACAGCCACAAGCCTCACAAAACAAGAAATAAAGACTTGAAAAACCTTTGAATTTCTGATTTAATAGACTGCATTTGACCAGTTTATTTAAAAACAAACAAACAAACAAACAAACAAACAAACAAACAAACAAAAAACTACTCAAAGTGCGAGGTGCAAAGCCACAACCTTCAGGTTCGGGTCCAGCCAGTGTACCAAATGAGCCATGCTCCTCCTGCTGTGCGTGTTAGTGTATTGCTGATGTCAGGTGGAATCCTTAACTCCAAGTTGGCCTCATGTTGGACACACAAGCAATGCAGTATAGGGACAAACGTGATTGGCTTACCTCAGGTGGTATGGTGATTGTCTCCCAACCTGAAGGTCATGAGTTTGTTTCTCAATGCTGGAGTGACGTTTTGTTTTTTGTTTTTTTAAACTGGTAAAATTTACTCAGTACTCTCATTGTAGAATTTCCTTAGAATTTCTGAGTGAAAACTGAAACATGGCTAAACATTTGAAAATTTGATGGTAAGGATCTTCTAATACCCATGTTTTCAACAACCCTTGAAGAACCCCTTCTTCCAAAAAGAGTTCTCCGTATTGAAACGGTTCTTACAGGAACCCTGAGCCTCAAAAAACCCCTTGAAGATTTATTTATTTATTTTCCAAAAAAGGGTTCCCCAGAAGCCCATAGTTCTGGATAAAACCTCTGCCCTTCATGAAGAAGCCTTTTGGAACCCTTACTTCTAAGCATGTACTGCATGTTTTTGATTTTTGTTGATTTTGCTTGAAATCCTGGTCGTGTTATATGCCAATATGGGTGATATTAACCACGGATGCTTAATCAGTTAAGGACAGATTACTCATCGCTGCATAATTGCAATATGATGACAACTTTTCAGTAGTTTACTCAGGTGACAGGGGTAACTTAAAATATATACTGTATGTTGTCGTTGCATGAGACTTGAAGGTAGCCTACTTGTTACTGAGCAACTACTCGCTGAGTTGCTATATAGGAATAAAACTGGAAGTCATTTTAAATTTACATGCAGTATCTGTATCAGTATCGTACTTCCCATTTAGGGATAATTTGTCAAATTTATACTGAAAAGCTTCAATAAAGAAAGTGACAATTTTTTCGCCCTAGAAAGGACTTGAATATCACTTGAGCATTTATTCACCGCATGCAGGTTAATAACATAATATGCCCATTGTCTGCAATTTGACTTTTGATGGATGTTGATACCCACATGAGTATTCCACGCTGGAAATGACAAGTAAATTCAGAGAAGTCACAGCAAATGACATACAGCACTTTTCACCTCTACTTGAAATATATTTGTTGTAATCGCTAGTATTTGGTGCTATTTATATGTAGATAAGCGTGTCCAATGTGGAGCTCAATCGCTATCAATTGAATACCGTGCTTTGTTCTCCTAAAAACTAAGATTAAATTTTAAGGTCTGAAATGTTTTAGTAGATTTGGTAGTCAACTATTTAGCACATCCGCCTCACATTTCAGACATTGCGGTTTCAAATCCAAGCTACAGCCTTTCTGTGTTGGGTTTGCATGTTCTCCCTGTGCATGTGTGGGTTTTCTCGGGGTATTGTTTCCTTCCACATTCCAGAAACAGGCATGGTATGTTAATTGAAAACTCCAAATTATCTGTAGGTGGATCAGTATGAATGGTTATTTGTCAAATGTATATTTACTCTGTGGCTGCCATTCAGTTCAGGATGTAACCTGGCTCTGAATACAAATGCACACCTGATTTGTCATCCATCCATCCATTTACTACTGCTTATCCGGGGTCAGATTGCGGGACAGCAGCTTTAGGAGGGAAGCCCAGACTTCCCTCTCCCCAGCCACTTCAGCAAGCTCCTCCGGTGGGATCCCTACACTCTTAGAAGTAAAAGCGCTTGTTAGAACCTTTTTAGGTTCCCCAGCTTGTCCTCATAGGAGAACCCTTTTTGGGTTCCTGTTAGAACCATTTATGAAGGTTCCACCTGGAACCTTACCAAAGGGTTCTACCGAGAACATAACAGGTTATGCCCAGCACCTTCTGTGAAAGGTTCCACACAGAACCCTGTATGAGAGGTTCAACAAAGAATCCTTTAAGGGTTTCATCTAGATCTCACAAAGTGTGTTCCACTGAGAACCCTCTTATGTTCCAAGAGTTTCATCTAGAACCTTCACAGTGAGTTCCACTGATAACCATTTTGTATTTCAAGGGTTTCATCTAGAACCTTCAGAGACGTTCCACTGAGAACCCTTTTATATTACAAAGGTTTATTCTAGAATCTTCACCGAACGTTCCACTGAGAACTCTTTCATATTGCAAGGTTTCATCTAGAACCTTCATTGAACGTTCCACTTAGAACCCTTTTATATTACAGGGGTTTCATCTAGAATCTTCATGGCGAGTTCCTCAAAGACTTCTTTTATATTGCAATGGTTTCATATGGAACACCGTAAATTATACTGAGAACCCTTTTATGTTTCAAGGGTTCTATCTAGAACCTAAGTTTAGTTTTTTTTTATGTTTTTTTTTTTTAAAAATAAGAGCCACACTATTATACAGATCAAAGTTATTGTTTATTATGTTCATCATTATTGTTGACGCTGAAAAATATTCAAACTTCTTTTTAATGAGGATTTTGTTTTTATTTAAAACTCTTCAAACAATGATGGATAGAGACAAGCACACTCTCTAAGGGAAAAACTGTTATGTAGGTCCCGGAGGGAAGGCAGGACAGAATCGAACACCGGTCCAGTGGAAACGGCAACATGACAGCGAGACACATGCAGGCCATGCAACACCAGGCTCTCCTCAGTAGGTGGATTCACATCATCTCCAGCAATCACGACATGGAATGGGAGGACAAAAAAAGAAGACAGTAGCACCAATACAAGGTTTACATACAGAACCAGATGAAGCCATTTATTACAATAAAATGCCTCTTAAATCCCATCAGTCGCATAGTGCACTGAAAAAAAAAAACATAAAAAACAAAAAAAAACAAAAAAGAGTTGGAATTGAACAGCAGACCTTCTGGTGACTAAACAACCAGCTCTACCCCATAGGCCACAGTCAACATCTACCCCTGTGAAGAAATAGGTCAACTCCCCAATGTTTAAAAGTAAAAGGATGCCCCACCAGGGTGTGTTACAATGACAGAAACAAAATTAGTATAGCAGAGTATATAGTCTGTTGCGACAGTAACTCGTTTACCGCCAAAAACGTTAAATGACGTATGCTAAAATCCCAATGAATGCCGCCATAAACGTTAATTTTTTTCTCAATGGGCAGTGCAACATCTTGCATGTTGTTAACTACTGTTTATTTGACGCTTATGTGTTGTATTTCCCTGTGTAAAGCACATTGAGTTGCCTCGTGTATGAAATGTGCTATCCAAATAAACTTTCCTTGCTTTGTGCAGTTTTGTTTTGTCAATGGGGTTGTGAAATCAAAAACACCCATTAACTATGGCCAGCAGATGGCAGCATTGTATCTCTTTTCAATGGGCTCCCCAGTGAATGAAACAATGAAACATGACGAATCTGATGAAATAGAACATGTTCAAGGATGACGTGAATGATCAAAACTTTTCTCACACCAAATCTAATTCACAGAGCGTCACTAAACAAAAAATATTAGTGTCAAAGTCACTGTTGTGCAGAAAATGCATCTTCACAAAAAGCTTGTTTTTGCTTCTTTTTTTTTTTTTTTCTATTTTCACCTATGTCACTCATTTTCAAATGGGGATTACTAAAGAATGGAATAAGGTAGATATTTACTTTTTTTTATCTTATGAATGAATGGAAACCAATCTTTCATATGTTAGCTACCATGTTTATGTAGTCATAGCGCACAATATTCTGTTTACCTTGAAAGATGAGTGAAAATGCTTGTCTGTCAGGGTTGTTTTTTGGATAACGTTTGGCAGTAAAAGTTATATAATTTGTACTGTATTCTTAGGTTAAGTGTTGTGCATCACAAATTTGGAAATTTTTACACCCAAAAAGTTCTTCTGCAGAAAAAATGCCTCTTAACTCAGTTTCATTGTGCACTGAGTGGAAAAAATATATATATTCTGAGTGGGGAAAAAAAACTTTACTAAATAAATTATACAATGAGCGTTTGAGTACTACTCATAGGGTGAGGTACAAAGCCACAACCTTCAGGTTTGGGGGCAGCCAGTTACCAAATGAGCCATGCTGCTCCTGCTGTGTGTTAGTATATTGCTGGTGTCAGGTTGGAATCCTCGTAACTCTTAAGTTGGCCTCATTTTGGACACAGCAGCAATGCAGTACAGGGACAAACATGATTAGCATAGCTCAGGTGATACAGTGGTTGTCTCCCAAACTGAAGGTGATGAGTTCGTTCCTCAATGCTTGAGTAACTTTTTTTTTTTTTATAAACTTGTAACATTTACTCAATACTCTTGTTGTAGAATTTCTGAGTGAATACTGAAACATGGCTAAACATTTGAAAATTTGATGGTAAGGATCTTCTAATACCCATGTTTTCAACAGCCCTTGAAGAACCCCTTCTTCCAAAAAGAGTTCTCCGTATTGAAACGGTTCTTACAGGAACCCTTAGTCTCAAAAGAACCCTTGAAGATTGATTGATTCATTTAAAAAAAAAAAAGGGTTCCCCAGAAGCCCATAGTTCTGGGTAGAACCTCTGCCCTTCATGAACTTTCAAACGTCATTATTCTGGTTTATATCAAAATAAATCTACTAAAAATCACATTTAAAATCATCCCCAAAGGCTCTTGCATTAAATTAATTGCCAAAGATTAAAACAAAGGACATGTTTGCTATAATTATAGTTAGTTTTAGTTAGTTTTGTAAACATAAAATGTAGTTTCAGTTAGTTTTCATTTTTTTAAAAGCATTTTCGTTTTTATTTTATTTCGGTAACAATATTGTTTTTTGAATTTTAGTTTTAGTAACCTATTATAACCTTTAATGGAGCCTGTTTTTCTTTTTCTCTTTCTTTTTTTTTTTTTTTTTTTTTTTTTTTTTTTTTTTTTTTGAAGAGCTCAGAATTGTTCATTCGGTAGTCTTACCGATTCAACGTCTTGTCATCATTGCTCTTTTCTTTTTTTTTTTTTTTTTTTGTTTTTTTTTTTTTTTTGTGTGTGTGTGTGTGTGTGTGTGTATGTGTGCGTGCGTTTGCGTGCGTGCGTTTGCGTGCGTGCGTGCGTTTGCGTGTGTGCGTTTGCGTGCGTTTGCGTGCGTGCGTGTGCGTGCGTGCAAATACTTATAAATTTATACTCATTCATTCACCTAAAACCTTATAAATATCCCATTACCCTTCGCCTTAACCAGGTACTTCAGAATCTTGCCAGAGTCGTGAGATTTAAATGGTCAGGAGACCAGAGAAAAGGTCAGAAAAAAAAAGAAATAAAGAGAAAAGAAAGGTAAATCAAAGTGACATCCAGCACCGACCAAACACTTCCTGCCTTCCCCATGATTACAAAATCAAAGTCTTACGCCAACCCCGGAAGCCTCTAAATTCCAGCAAATTTAGCGAGATCTCAAGAGCCCAGAGGAAAAACTAAAGAGAGGAAGGAGGGAAGGATCGATAAGGCAGAGTGAGATCAATAGAAGCCAGTACATCCAATCCATCAAAGTGAATGGAGCCTGTTTTTCGATACCCTCCCTTCTTACTTTGACCATCTCCATACATTTTTGTTTTGTTTATTTTATTTGAACTGAGTCAATTGCCATTTTTAGCATATGTCGAGGGCCACTGAAAAAGAGGACGGCGGGCCGCAAATGGCCCCCGGGCCGTAGTTTGGACACCACTGATGTAGTAAAAGTGAGTGGCTAAAGGGTAGATTTGATAGATGTGACAGCTAGACAGTAGACTGTCAAAACATCGCTGGTGCAGTGTACACATGCACATGCTGGCCAATGTACGTATTGTTGTACACTACACATTTATATTTTCTTATGTTCTAAGAGAATAAAACGTCATTGAATGTTATTTCTTAGACTATTCCATATGTCATAATGAAGAAATGTTTGGCACAATTCCCAATATGCCTAATGTACCACCTACTATAACATGAATAGACCCTTCTAGTTGACGTCACTGCTTTGCTCCCGCGCCGCCTCCTGGAGGTCAAGCCTCCCATAACAAATGAATGTTAGAGAGCTTGATTTTCAGTGAGCGTTTTCATTAAAAGGTGGGAAACATGTCAAGTGTCACAAAATAACGTCCCGAGTAGGACACTACATTACTGTGACTCATTGAAACTAGCCGTTTTGAGCTGCTAGCTACAAAAAAAAAACGGAGTTGGTCGGAGGGCAAAGTGAAAGTGCAAGCTTAAGGTATGTTATTTTTGGTTGAAACAGTACGTCGATCTTGCACTACATCACTGCTATAGATAATATAGAGAAATAGCTCGAGCTAAAACACGAAGGCCGGATCTGATTTAGACTATTTTGGAGCTGCCCATACCAAATAAATGAAGAAAAGTAATTATAATTAATAATTATAATTAATAAATAATAATTTTTCCACAACTTAACTGAGTATTTCCGCAGCACCACTAATGATGTCTAATCAGGATTAGAGTGAATTCCAATACACTGTTAAAAGGGAAGGCACCTCATAACTGAAAACTCAGTTCTCTCCATTTCTCTGAAATCTCTGCTTCTGTTTTAAACTAGGGAACAGTTGTTATTATATAGTCTGTTTGTGAATACCTTAACTGCTAGTTCTGGGTAATGTCGGTTGCAGCTGATTGTCACTCATTAGTATTATCAGTCTGATAGTGTTTGTGACAGAGGTGACAGGCTCGCTGCTCTTGGGAAAACTATTGACAGATGAGCAATGCTGTTGAAATATTTCATTTATTACAATAATATATAGTTGCAATGGCAAGTTTCCATGCAGACATCATGGGCATGGATTTGTCAAAATTTTCACTATTCTTGCTTGATCAAGAGAGGAGAGCTCCCGGAAGTTACGGCCTCCGATCTTACTGCATACCTTTGCAAGTTCTTGCAAACGCTTTTTGTTTTTACAAGTAAAAAAATCCGAGCTAACAGATAAAAGCAAATGCTAAGACAGACTCAATAAAACAAGAATAAAACATTTCCATAAAAACAGAGTCAATGTTAAATCTCCTGAGCTTCCAATGAAAATACAACCGCTGGTGGGCCTTAGCACAAACGGAGTCAATGTGGGCATCAAACTTTAGCTTGTCATCAATAATAATCCCCAGATATTTATAATTTTCAACAATCTCCACAGGCTGACCATAAAGAGGGACAGGGGGAGAGGGGAAGGTTTCCTTCTAAAATATATCTGAAAATGGACTGATTATCTTTGTCAAGCCAATATCTTAAAGCGATGCAACACTTAATAATTTTCCAGTATTGGATTAGTCATTGTGTACAAAAAAAAAGTGCAAATATCCCTGGCATCTTATTCCCTGAATTTTATTTTAAACCGATTAAGTATCAGAATTTGAACACACCTGGGGAACGCCACTATCCCGGTCACGTGATCGTGATGACGTATCCCGTGCGTAACTGGAAGCCGTCCTCCCTCATTTCAATGGAAATTTGCTGACGTAATGGGCAAGAAAAATACGTCTTCGATCCCAAATACAGTGTCAATTTTGTTCAGAGTAAAGTCCTCAACATGTCCGGTTTCATGTCATTCCGGGTGAGTGTGGGGCGGTGGCGGGTGGCCGTTCCTAATGTGGGCTAAAGCGTGCTTAGTACACAACATGTAGCTTAGCCTAGCAGAGTACAAGTCACCCAGATGGTTACCATCCACTTCAACTCGCGGGCGGCTGGATCAGCCAGTTTTACCCGGCTTTCGGTTGTAAACAAATATTTGGTGTGTCCTCCGTGACTGTACTGTTTTTGAAGAAGTGCTTTTTTGATGCAAGGCATAATTCCACCTTTGATGTCTGCCGTGGGACGCGATAATTCCTCGTGAGTTTCTCTTTTGCCACTGGCAGCCATGTCATTCAATATGGATTTTACTCACGCGATACGTCACGGTGATCACTTTAACTCTTTTACCGGCAAAAACGTTTAATGACGTATGCTAAAATCCCAATGAATGCCGCCATAGATGTTAATTGAAGTTTACTGTTTGTTTTTTTTCTCAATGGGCAGTGCAACATCTTGCATGTTGTTAACTACTGTTTATTTGACGCTTATGTGTTGTATTTCCTTATGTAAAGCACATTGAGTTGTCTCGTGTATGAAATGTGCTATACAAATAAACTTTCCTTGCTTTGTGCAGTGTTGCCTTGTCATTGGCGTTGTGAAATCAAAAACACCCACTAACTATGGCCAGCAGATGGCAGCATTGTATCTCTTTTCATTGGGCTCACCAGTGTATCAAATTACAATGAAACATGACGAATCTGATGAAATAGAACATTTTCAAAGATGACGTGAATGATCAGCTTTTGTTACATCAAAACTAATTCACAGAGCGTCACTAAACAAAAAATATTAGTGTCAAAGTCACAAAAAGCTTGTTTTTGCTTTTTTTTTCTCTCCATTTTTGCTTATGTCACTCATTTTCAAATGGGTATTACTAAAGAATAGAATAAGGTAGAAATTACATTTACTTTATTTTTTTTATTCAATGAAGGAATGGAATTCAATCTTTCATCTGTTAGCTATACCCTGTTTATGTAGTGTATTGCCTTCTGGTAGAAGGGAAAAAGCATGCTGATTAATATTAATACTTTGATGACATGTGATGCACATTTATGGTACAGAACGTAATTATTGATTTTGAATAGGGATAGTGCTGTACTGCCCTCCGGTGGAGAAAGTGATGTTTGCGCCTCTATATGTTTTTGACCCTCGAGTGCTACCGTAGTGCATTCTACTACAGGCAAAGCTCCTACACGACTACACAACTTTTTTTTTTTTTTGTTTTGCTTTATTGAACAACGTGCACACTCTGCAATATAAATACAAATCAAATTAAAAGTAGTGCAAGTTTAAACAACAACAATAACAATTATACAACAAAAAGGCAACTTAATAACAGCGAACTGTTATCGAGGTACAGGGCACCCAAAAAAAAGAAAGAGAAAAGAAAGAAAAAAGAAAAAGAGAGAGAGAAAAAAAAAATCTCTATTTTAACCAGACTAGAGGTCTGCAAAGACATTAAACTCTGAAAATGCACTCAGCAAAGCTTTTGCACCTTTCATTTTCATCAACTTCAAGGATTTGACATGATTGTCTGTTAGATCTTTCAAAAATACAGAAAACAGGGGCTTCACCTTTCTCCATTTGGAGCAATGAATGAAATATTTTGCCAAAAGTAGTAAGTTGTTCAGCATCATTCCACAAACATCACTATCTTCCAAAACGAGACCAAACACTATATCGTCCTTAGACAAAGAAACAGAAAGAGCTTTGTTGATATCCAGTCTTGAAAGTTCTTCCAAAATGTTGTTGTATACAAACAGTCAAAGAAAATATGAGTAGTACTTTCAATGTCTCTTTCACAGAAGGAACAATTGTTGTGATCAATACCAAACCTTAACCTTAGCATTTCATTGGATGGATAAATATTACTCAAAATTTTGAAATGGACTTCCTTTGTCTTGGGGCTGACCGCATACTTAACGTACTTCGTGCGAAATTTCTTAACGTCTATTTTTGAAAACAGCTGGACGATATAATTTCTATTTGATCGTGTAGGATATAGAGTTTCAGTTAGAAAAAGGTGCAACATTTTGTTATTTCGCCGAGTCAAAAGCTCCTTATTATTGTATTTGAGAATGTTCAGATCAGTGATATAAAATTGTCTATATTTTGAACCATCAGTTTGGCTGATGCTGGAATTGCTCTCATCACTTTGTTAAATTGAGCTTGTGTACAAGTTAAATCATATATTGAACAAAAAATTGCATGAGGAAGCTAGTTACCATGGTCATCAAGAAGATCCGTGATAGACCAGACATTTCTATCCATCCAATGTTGCAAGTAAAGAGATTTCCCATTGCAAAGCACATATCTATTGTTCCATATGGGGGTACGATGAGGACTGAAGTTTTGAGTGTGCAATAATTTCCAGCAGAACAAAACTTGTTGATGGAATGATGACAACTTGGCAGCCGTTCAATTTTAAAATCACATGCCAGGACTAAATCTATTCCACCTCATTTTTTAAACAGACCCCTGGGGAGACAATACCAAATGCTATTACTATTTAACAGAAAAGATCTAAGCCATTTCAATTTTAACACTGCATTTCAGCATTCAAAATCGATGGCTTGAAGTCCTCCGTCTTGGAGGTCTTTAATTATCTCAGCTTTTCTGATGTAATGGGTTCGATTTCTCCAGATGAAATTGAAGTTCATTTGATTTATGGCTTTTATGAACCGATTAGGAACTGCCAGTGAGTATGCAGGGTAAATACAACGAGCTAAGGACTCCATCTTGGTTAAGTAAATTCTACCAAAGATTGTCAGGTCTCTTTGGAGCCACATATTTAATTTGGATTTACATTCATAAATTTTCTTTTCGATGTTCAGGTTTTCACTAATCAGTGTATTTTTGGTAATATGTATGCCTAGATATTTTGTAGCGGATTTAATTGGAATGTTAAAAGAATCGGTTAGACTACAATCGTTTATAGCCATTAATTCACATTTACTGTAATTAAGATTCAAACCTGATGCTTTCGAGAAAGTCTTGATGAGTTCGAGAGCCTGAGGGATTGCTTCGTTATTTTTCAAAAAAATTGTAGTGTCATCAGCCAATTGGCTAATGACTATCTGTTCATCAAAAATATTCAACTTGTCTAAATTGGAATTTTTAACATATATTTCTAAGGTTTCGACTGCAAGAATGAACAAAAAGGAACAACCTTGCAACCTTGTTTAACTCCTTTCTTGATAGTGAAGCGAGGAGACGTGCCATGAGATAATGCTACACAACTGGTTGTGTTATCATAGAAGCATTTGATAATATTACAGAATTTCGGGCCAAAACCTAACAGTCGTAAGACTTTAAACATAAACTGGTGTTCTAATGAGTCGAATGCCTTGTAGAAGTCCAGGAACAGCATGAACCCATCATCCACAATTAGATGGTTGTAATCCAACAAATCTTGTACTAACCTGATAATATTTTGTATGGATCTGTTGTACATAAAGCCAGATTGACTTTCACTAATAACATGATCCAGGACTCCTTTCAATCTATGAGTTTTGTAATCATTTTGTAATCATTGTTCAGAAGTGTGATTGTACGATAATTATCTAGAATTTTTTTTAATCTTTGCCAGGCTTCGGGATAAGTATGATAATGCCTTGCTTCATGGTAGCCGGCAGCAACAAGTTTGAGATCGTTTCTTTAAATACCTCAAAAAGAATTTCCCTGAGTGATGACCAGAAGTTTTTTTAAAAATTTGAAGTTAGCCCATCTGGGCCTGTGGATTTGTCTAGTTTTTGGGTGTGAGGCTGCCACGTCTAGATCCTCGATCGTAAAGTCTCCATCACATATATCTCTCATGGGACAATCAATTTGAGGGGTGAAATCTCTGATTTCACTCAGAAAGGTATTAGCATCTTCTTCCGAATAAGATGTACTATATAAATTATGGTTAAAAAGTGCTAATTTCCTTGGCTATTAGTGTTGGATCGGTGCATTCTCGCCCATTAATCATAAGACATTTAATAGAATTATATTCTTGACGTTTCTTTTCTAACCTACAAAATTATGCTGAATTTCTTTCTCCTTCCTCTGTCCATTTGGCCCTTGACCGAATATATGCTCCACAAGCTCTATGTTCATAAAAGTGATCCAATTGGGATTGTAATGACACCAACTTAATTTGATCATTTCCCGTGAGAGTTGTGCAGCTGGAAATCAACAGTATTTCTTTCACTAGTTTTTCCTCCATTGAGATGTTATGTTTTTTCTTATATTTGCTAAAAGATATTGAGTATTTGCAAATTTTATATTTTAAGAACTCCCATTTTTTAGTGTATGAGGATAAAGAGTTGTCCTGTAAAATATTTTGAATCATGTCTTAAATTTTTTCACAATAGTCATCATATTTCAAAAGGCTGGAATTAAATTTCCAATACCCTTTCTTCCTATTTGGCTCCAGTCGTTGTGAAATGATTAAGTCTATACAGCAATGATCAGTTAGTGGGGCCGGGAATATTTCGCTCCTTATAGCTGGATTATGCATTGTGATTGTTACTAACCAGAAGTCCAGACGTGATTTTATAGTTGCATTCGGCTTGAACCAAGAAAATTGTTTTTTGTTTGGGTGATTTTCTCTCCAAGGGTCATGGAGGAGTAAATCGTGACAGAACTGAACCAAACTGCTGTTTTGAACTTGAGAATTTACTAGGCCATCTATCCATCCACTCGTCCAACACTATATTCCAATCACCACCTAAAATTATGTTTTCTGTAGCAAAACGATCTTTCAGTTTAATCACATTTGTACTTATTTCTTCTAGTAGGCTTTTGTTTTGCGTTGGGTTACAGTAACCATACACATTACCTAGAATTACTGAGTTGTTGTCCGAAATTAACACTAAGAGAATCCAGTGACCATCATCACTGCATATCGTTGTTGCAACCTTCCCTGGGCAGTCCTTAAAAAGAATTGCTACACCTGCAGACCTGGTTGTACAATGTGAAAAAAAAAGTTTTGTCACCCCATTGAGTGGACCAGAATTTAACATCTGCATCATTCGAATGCGTTTCCTGAAGAAAAACACAATGTGGATTTTTATTTTTGCAATATAGAAATATTGCTTTTCTTTTTAAATTGTCTCTCAGACCTCTGGTGTTTAGTGAAAGCAACTTAAGATTTAGGGACATTAAAACACTCAAAAGGACAAAAAGAAGAAAAGAAAAAAAACAAAAAAACAAAAAACAAATACATGTAGATAAAGAAAAATAGGAAAGTTTCCTTACTTTAGAATTAAATGTAAATGTAGTCCCTGTACAAAACCATCAAAATCAAAATAGACCTCAAATTTAACAGTCACCATCTTTCCTTTTGCTTACAAAAAAAAACCTCCCCACCCTTATCAACAACCTCCCTTACAGTTTCTTCAACTTCCCCCCACTTTTACAAACCGTTTACCCCTTCCTCTTAAGCAAAATATTATGGAATTAGCACATGAATTAAATTAAAATAACTACTAAGAGCGCCAATAAACACAGATGTAAAGTAAAACTTGTCAGTATCAACTCAAATAAAAAAATGGGCATGGAGCTTAACAGAATCAGGTCTTCACTGTATGGCCATCAATCACCGCAATGTGACCTCTAAAAAAAGCCACCTTACCCGCCGCTCTTGCCTGTTGGGTTTTCGGCCAAAGTTGTTCCCTCGCCAGCCGGTCTTCTTTGATGAAATCTTGAGAGAAGCGAACGCCTTGCTCTCTGCAGACGGGGGAGTTTTTCGTTGCTTTCCAGACTGCATCCGATGCAGTCTCCTCACGAACTGCATGATGACGTGCCGGCTCCGTCCTCCTTCTTTCCTTCCCACGCGATGAGCAGCATCCACGATGTTTCCAATCTTTTCTTTCCATTCGGGGATGATCTTCAAAAGTAGTTGTTCCAATCTCTCTCTGATATCTTCTCCTTCTTGTTCCTTCAGGCCCACAAGTCACAGGTTCTGACGGCGTTTGTATCTTTCGGTCTCTAAAAGTCTTCCCTTTAATGTCGCATTCTCACTTTTCATTTCTGCCTGTTCGCGTTCCATTTGATCCAATTTTGACTGACATACGGTGATTCCCGCTGTGTTTTCCTCGACACGTTGCAGCATGCTCGCGAACTGGTCATTGCTCTCTTTCAGTTGCTTCCCAAAATATTCCAACTTATCGTTGAGCTTGGTTATGGCAGCCAAAACGTCATGAGGGAAAGCTCCGACCCTGTAGCAACTCTCTTAGCCGGAGGAAGTTTAGTTGGAGTGACATTCAATGCATTCAATGTCTGTTGCTAGCTTTGCTCGTATCCATTAGCTCAGAAGCATTTTTTGTTCACTGAAGAATACACAGCCATCGCGTAGTTGTGGAACGCTAGCTTGTTAGCTGTATCCGAGTTAGCTTCTGTCAACGACGGAAAGTCTTCGTCCTTCAGCTTCGGCATTTGACTTTTTGGGGGGAAAAATGAGGCACTTGCCTGTTTTTACAGGTTTCTGCAAGAAAACTCCTGGGTTGAGGTCACTTTCCGAAGCACGTTAGGGACAAAGCGAGCGGAGCTCAGCAAACCTCGTGTGCCCCGGTCGCCATCTTGCCCGGAATCCCACGGCTACACAACTAATCCAAAGTGTTTGAAGCTTAGAAGGTTTCATTTTGGCTCCATGAATATCTGTCTAGAGTATATTATTCTGAGGAGTGTTGGCCTGCAATGTGTTATTGAATCGGACGTTTAAATTTCTTTTTTTTCTTTTTTTTTTTTTTAAAGTTTTAATGTGTTTTAATGTCTTCTACTTTTTTGTATGTGTTCTAGTTTTACAGTTTCATCCAGTAAATGTCCAAAACAGTGAGAGGCTTCCTGGTCTTTATTGGAAAAGCTGTTCACTATCTGTACAGCTAGTTCTTAAACACTAGTGAAGACAGAATATGTAGTCATAGCGCACAATGTTCTGTTTACCTTGAAAGATGAGTGGAAAATGCTTGTCCGTCAGGGTTGTTTTTTTGGATAACGTTTGGCAGTAAAAGAGTTAACCGCTTATCCTCACGAGAATCGCGGGCATGCTGGAGCCTATCCCAGCTGCCTTCAGGCAGTATGAACTAGAATTAAAAGAAAAACTGCTTTTACTTTGGAAAACATTGATCAATATTTTTGTCCATTTTATTAAATAATGTCCTGTTTTTGGAAGGAGAAAAAAAAAAAATGGACGAGGGTGGGATAGTGGTTCCTCTGCGAAAGAATCATTCATAAGCACATTACAGACCTCCACATTGATGTTTCCCCCTCCCCATTCACCCTACATTTTTACAATCAACTGCCCAGTACAAGCGAACAGTGCATCTATCTCTAAAATGTCCTCAAGTGGAAAGGGCTTTGCCTCTTTAAATCAAACAGGAACTCCCTTCTCTTCATTGCATCTCGCCTCGTTTTACCATAGAGGAAAAACCTGAGCAGCAACAACAGAAAGTGGCCTTTGAATATAGTACTGAAAGAGGGCAGCTGTAGTATGAATAAGATTATGTGCTTTTGTGTTTTAAATGAGCAAGGTCTGCCACACAGTTATAGGTGACATTTTGCTGGGGCAAATACTTTCCAACTACTGCATATTTGTCTTTTACACCCAAAGATATTTTTTGCACATTTTTGAAGAGATTGAAGATGTAATCAGAAACACTATCTTGGAGACAAAGTTGTGGTGTATAAGCTGTACTGTAATTGTAACAAAAGCAGCGCATACATAATCTTGGATATCATTTAAATAGCAAAATTGAAGGAACTATTTCAGAACACATACATTTGCAGACATACTGCGTATGCTATTAGTATATTTTAACTACAAAAAAGATTAAATAAATGATGCAGAATGATGACAAATTGTATATCAAATGTGTTGCTGTTCTCGTTTTTTGTTTTTTTGGCAATGGTTAAAAATCTCCCCTCCAGGTGAAAAGAAGTGCAGCATGTGATTTTCTTTGACATCCTGTCCTCACATTGTCCTTCACTGTGTCCCTGAAAACATAATGAGATTTTCAAGTGTAGTGCCACCTGGTATATTCATGTTCTTTTGTGTGCTCCAACCCCTCTTCATTGGCGTGTTGACTGCTAAAGTATGGGTAAAAGGAGTGGTTTGTCTATGCCTGGTTAAAACTGCACTTGGCAACCTTTTAGACAGCCAAAAAAGAATGTACATGAGAGGAACAAAGACGGCTGATGCACCACTCATTGCAATAGTACAGACTCGCACAAATTATTGTAAATTCAAGTGTAGCTGTAGTAAATGGAAATTGTCTCCTCACAAAAAGCACTTTGGTCATGGTACCTTGCTCGACAATGTGTGTATTTTAATTATGACAGCTTATTATTTTTCAGTCATTGCTTCATCACATTCCGTAATACACTATATATCCGGGTAATAAGTAGATATTGACATTGTAACTGTGGCCAAAAAAAAAATATATACTGCAAGTTTAGAATTGAAAAGAAACTAGAACTGTGAGCCACAATAAAGGCCCCTCAACTCCCGGGCCTCTTGAACCCATGGCGTATTACACACACACACACACACACACACACACACACATATATATATATATTAGGGGTGTGAATTGCCTCGTACCTGACGATTCGATTCGTATCACGATTCACAGGTCACGATTCGATTCGATACCGATTAATCCCGATACGAATTTATAAGTCGATTGTTGCGATTTTTTTTCA
Organism: Festucalex cinctus; assembly: GCF_051991245.1. NCBI lineage: Eukaryota > Metazoa > Chordata > Actinopteri > Syngnathiformes > Syngnathidae > Festucalex > Festucalex cinctus. The sequence continues at coordinate 2,655,720 of NC_135415.1, forward strand.
TTCAAATTTAGAAAATACTAATCAGTAAGCTTGTAGAGTGTAAGATTTATATGAAAATGTATTATTTATTTATCTGAAATTTCAGTCTTATAGAGGTTGTAATCTGTTTCATGTTTAAACAGCATTAAAATAAAATATTAAGGCTTAATGTTCCGTTCATATAACATTCTTCCATGCTTAAGGTGTGAATCCTAAAAAAAATTTAAAAAAATAAAATAAAAAAAATAAATCGATTTTGCCTATTATTGAATCGATTCGAGAATCACGCGATGTAGTATCGCGATATATCGCCGAATCGATTTTTTAACACCCCTAATATATATATATATATATATATATATATATATATATATATATATATATATATATATATATATATATATGTGTGTGTGTGTGTGTGTGTGTGTGTGTGTTAGGGCTGTCAAAGTTAACACGTTAATAGATTAATTAATCACAGAAAAATGTCGCATTAATCACGTATTAATGCATATTAATCACATTATTTTGTTTGACCGCACTTGAGCCTTGAACGTAATCGCGGATGGTTACATTGAAGTCTGCGCAGGTCAGTGATTAAGTCAATGCACGGCATTTCCTACGCCTGTTGTTGCAAAATGAGTGGGGTGACTCCAGTTGGTGTGCTCGGTGGTAAATTTCGCTTTAAAAAACACCCAGAAGGGACTTTAAATAAAACAAAAGTAATTTGCGTTTAATTAATTAAGAATTGCTGAATTGCACCCAATTGATATGATGCTATTACATTTTGAGCAATACACACATGCATTTAATCAATGTTTGCAAATTACATTCAGATAATAAAATGCGTTAATGTCAAAATATTACGGCATTTTGTATGTGTGATTAATCAGATTAAAAATTGTAATCGTTTGACAGCACTAATATATATATATATATATATATATATATATATATATATATATATATATATATTAAACTTCGGTAAGATCGGAAACACTCGGAATTTGCCATTAAAACCTGATTTTTAGTCAAACTACATTTCACAACTTGCTTGAAATGATGTAAATGTATTACAATTAACAATGGAAATGTGATTTGTATTAAATGTTTGTATCCTGACCTTTAATCCGATATGGTTAATCTCTGCTGAAGCAATTACAGTGGTACCAGTGGTAGTTTGAACATAATTCATTCCTGTGAAGTGTTCAAAGTCTCATTTGTTCAACCGCCGAAATGTTTTTTTCCCATAGGAAATAATGTAACTTCAATTGGGAACTGCACGAATGCTATTTTTAGACCGCAAGGCCACGTGACTTCAGCAGCTCAAGGGGGAAGGAGGTCAAAAAGAAGCTTGCTCATTGACAAGCCATGCAAATAGTGCTTGTTTTGTTCTCGTTTATCTTGGAAAAAAACAACATGCCAAGTAAACACAGCTGTTATGGAACTTACAGAAACCACTCCAGACACTACAACCATCCACATATGAAGGATGTATTCTTTATTCGTTTCCAAAGCCATAAATTCAGTCATAAATGGGAACGGGGATCAACTTGTGCAGACGTCCAAAAGAGCAGTTTAACGCCAGCGAAGTGAAGCCTTTCACCCATATGGAGTAAATATTTTGTTGGGGGGCATGCATGCCTGCTTCTAGATGACAATCCTGCCCGAAGAGGTAAGTGATTGTCTTTATTTTTACGTGTTTTTTTGTTTCGCGTTTGGCTGGACGACAATAATGATGAGGAAAAAGTGCTAAAATGGCGTTGCCACTGTTGTACGGACCTGTCTTGCTAACCATGTTTTTTTTGTTTGACTTGTTTTTCGTGCAGCGGGAAGGATATAATAATGGAAAGAATTGAGGTTTAAATGTATTACTGCTAAATTTTGACGTGGACGTTTCTGGTGCATTGCGACTGGAATTCTTCCAGTTCAGGCTTTCCAAGTAAGGGCCTGTCATTTATTGTGCATTAAAAAAAATAAAAAAATAAAAATGAGTGTCATTAAAGGAACATTAAATTAAATCAAAATTAATGCACTAATTTTGCCATCTCTAGTTTTAATATATGTTATGTAATTTTATTTTTGTTTTCTCTGCTCTGCTTCTGTTTGTCGTTAGCTGTTGTGTTTTGTTGTTTGTAGGTGTTGTGTCATTGCTTGTGTAAAGCACATTAGTTGCCTTGTGTATGAAATGTGTGATAGGAATCAAACTGCCTATCTTCTGCCCTCAGTTAGCGCAATTTAGGCAGCGAGCTAAACATGTGAAAGAGTTCCAAATAAAGACACGTGGTTGCTGTAGTCGTGGCTCTTTACTTCCTTCTTTTCTATTTTGTGAAACTGCAACATACAGATTGAAACAAGACATAAGTGCTTCTGTCTACAAATAAGTGTACAGTGTGAGAAATACTATTTAACTAACACGAGTAGGCCAACAATAACTTTAGCACAAGTTAGCAGCTAACTGCTAATAACATCGAGTCACCGCCTTTTCAAAGAAAGTTCACCACCAAGAAACCTAAAATAATCACAAACACAAATACGTCAAAGCGTTATGACTTACAGATTATGCTCTGCCAAGGCTCCGAAATAAAAAACAATGATGAGACTAGAGGAAAATCTTGCGTTTCCTCCCGCGCTGTGACTGCGTGTGCAGGTCCTCAAAAACATAGCTGCTATTTTCATTGCTTCGCCACTAGGCGGCTCCGGTTCACTTAACAAAATCAAACACATGAACACACAATGACAAGGGCGACATCTACTGGCAAAAATAGAACATAACATTTCTACATAACAAAAATTGACTGAGCAATATGCCTCAATTTACTGTCGTATGAGGGACAGAACACTCCCCGCCTGACATCTGTAAGATGTCATCGTTTTAACTCAAAAAATGACATGGAAAATACAACAAAGAATAGCATGAATATTCCTATGCGTTGTCTTTAGACACCAACAACACTACCTGACTAACAGGGCGTAGGTAAAACCTGTGTTCCCCTTTCCGAAATGTTTTCACCTCTATCTTCCTGACTAGTCCATCCTCACTGGGGAAAGTGTTTGTGACAAGTCCAAGTGGCCACTCATTCCTATGCTCAAAGCATTCTTTCAACAGGATCACATCTCCTGGTTGCAGATTTGGTTTCACTATTCTCCACTTGCGACGTTCCTGGAGTCCAGCGATGTACTCTTTTTGCCACCGGCTCCAAAAGACGTCAGCTAGGTACTGTACACGTCTCCACTGCGCTCTGAATAAGTCACGGGCTTCAAATTGACTGGGTGGTATCGGAGGAATACCAACTTTCTGTGTGAGCAGCATAGCAGGCGTAAGAATGACTGGATTTTGTGGGTCCGTGGAAACTGTTGTAAGCGGTCGTGCATTAACTATGGCAGTCACTTCGGCCATGAATGTCACCAAGACCTCATGCGTGAGTGTTGCATTTTTGCACTCCAAGAGCATTGCATCCAGAATACGACGTGTGACTCCAATCATTCGTTCCCAGGATCCGGCCATATGAGATGCATGAGGGGGGTTGAACTCCCATATGCAGTGGTTGTCTTTGAGGAATGAGTTAATTTTTGGGTTATTACAGTCCCGTTTGTCTATTTGTAGCTCTCTACAGGCACTTACAAAATTGGTGCCGCAGTCGGACCTGAGTAGTTTGGCTGCTCCTCTAATTGCGAAAAGGCGACGCAATGCATTAATAAATGATGATGTGTCCATCGATTCAATTAGCTCAATGTGTATGGCACGCGTGCTCATGCACGTAAAGATGACTGCCCACCTTTTTGCATCTGTCTGAACTCCACGTGTTTTTCTGACTGCAACAGACCACGGGCCGAACACATCGAGACCTACATGTGAGAAAGGCGGGTCGGTGGATAATCTGTCTGCAGGAAGGTTCGTCATGATTTGACCTTGTTGTTTTCCTCTTAATTTGCGGCACGTGACACAATTGAATATCACGCTACTCACCTCTCTTTTCCCCCCTACAATCCAAAAGCCTGCAGCCCTAACTGACCCTTCAGTAAAATGTCTGCCCTGTTGGTATACAGTCTCGTGAAAGTGCCTGATTATCAGTAGGGCAAGATGATGTTTTGCAGGAATGAGCATGGGGTGTGTTTCGTCCGACGTCAAATGTGCTCTTTTCAGTCTGCCACCAACTCTAAGGATCCCATCTGTGTCAATAAATGGACATAGCTTGCTGAGTGGACTTGATTGTTTGATTGGCTCACCTTTATTGATGCACTTCATTTCCTCTGCGTAGAGCTCTCTTTGTACAGTTCTGACGATTGTGACTTTGGCTTGGCGAAGGTGCTCTTCATCTAGGTGGTTTTCATGCCGTCCACGACATGTGTGGTCTGTGCTGTGTTGGAAGGATTTGACGATGAGTTGAAGTCTGGCAATGGCTCTCAGTAATAGGCTCCAGCTCGAGAACCTTTCAAAACGTGCACTCCCAAGAGTAGCTTTCGATAAAGCAGTGACACATGTAGTTGTCACGGGGCGAATTTCAGTGTCAGTTTCTGGACTCACAAGATCAAATGGTTCATGTTGATGGCTTTGATTAAAGTTAATTAGAAAAGCAGGCCCACTGAGCCAAGTGGATGAAGAGAGTTTCTCTGCAGGCAACGCACGTGTGGCATGGTCAGCTGGGTTTAAGTGAGTGGGCACGTAATGCCACTGGTGAGCGTGTGTGAAACGCCTGATACGCTCCACTCGGTTATGCACATAAACGTAAAAGCGTCTCTTTTCGTTGAATATGTAGCCCAGCACTACTTTGGAGTCTGTGAAAAAGCTCACCTTGTCCACTGTGATGTCCAGCTCCTCCACAACTACTTCAGCAACTTCCACAGCCAACATTGCTGCACAAAGCTCCAACCGGGGTATAGAGATGTCTGGCTTTGGAGCAAGTCTTGCTTTGCCCAGGAGGAAGCCAACTTCACTATGACAGTTTCCAGTCGTGAGCTTGAGGTAGGCAACCGCGCCCACAGCTTTCGTGGAGGCATCACAGAACACAATGATCTCTTTTTTATGTGCTTCAGACAAGGGAATCGAGGTGTACATTCTAGGAATCTCTAGTTGCTGCAAATATTTGAGTGAGTTCTTCCATTTTTGCCATTTCTCTTGTTTCTCTTTTGGTAGGTCAGTGTCCCAGTCACTGGCATCAGATGAAATTTCTCTTAGTATGGCTCTGCCTTCGATGATGACGGACACTGCGAAGCCAATGGGGTCAAACACGCTGTTAACGACTGACAGTACTCCTCGTTTGGTGTATGGCCGTTCACTTATTGTTACTTGGAACTTAAAGAGATCTGTGGACAAATCCCAACCCAAGCCTAGACTTCGCTGCATGGGTGGCGACGTTTGCCCTAGGTCCAGGCCCTGCAAACCAGTAGCGAGGTCTTCATTTGGGAATGCCTTTGTAATGTCAGGACTGTTAGATGAGATTTTATGCAAACGAATATTAGACTGAGCGAGCATTTTCTGAGTTCTACTAAGTACGTCAATGGCCTCGTCTGTGGATGAGAATGAGCTCAGTCCGTCATCCACATAGAAGTGACGTTCAATAAATTGTCTCACCTCTCTGCCATACTCACTTTCACCTTCTAGAGCTGTCCTCCTCAGCCCATAGATAGCAACTGATGGTGATGGGCAGTTGCCGAACACATGCACGCACATCCGGAATTCCTCCACTTCTCCATCAAGGTCGTGGTTTTTGAACCAGAGAAAACGAAGATAGTCCCGGTGATCTTCTCTGACCATGAAATTGTGGAACATTTGCTCCACGTCTGCCATGACTGCGTAAGGGTCGGACCGGAAACGCATCAGCACTCCCACCAGACTGTTGTTGAGGTCTGGCCCTTTAAGCAGAACATCATTGAGAGAGACATTATCACATTGAGCACTTGAATCAAATACTATTCTGATTTTTCCAGGTTTTTGTGGGTGGTATACACCAAAGCTTGGGAGATACCAGCATTCCTGCTTGGGGGTGAGAGGTGGGGCAGGTTCTGTGTGACCCTTCCTGAAGATTTTTTCCATGAATTCGATATAATGTTCTCTCATTTCAGTTTTCCTTTTCAGCGTTCTGCGTAATGACATCAAACGACTGAGAGCAATCTCCCTGTTGTAGGGCAGACGCTGCCTCTGGAGACGAAATGGAAGTGGGGCTACCCAATTATTAGCCTCATCTTTTGTAAACTCATTATGCATAACGTTTAAGAATGTTGCATCTTCCACTGAAAAGGCCACTTTGTCGTCATCGGGGGTCGACTTGAAAAGGAGTTTACTCAGTTCATCTTGTGCATTTTCACGGAGGGAGAATTTATCTATATATTTCTATTTTGTGTGGATAGTGTTCGTGCAAGGAGTGAGGAAGCTGGGCCTGTTGTTGAGAATGTTCGTTTTGAAGGAGTTCAGTTGGTTTGTGTGCGCCTGAGAGGCAAACGTCTCCGATGATCACCCACCCTAAGTCCAGACATTGAGCGTAAGGTGCATCGTTGGGGCCATTTACCTGATTGCGGACCTTGTGTGCTCTAATTATATCCCTGCCTAAGAGGAGCAGGATGTCAGCTGATGGGTCTAGAGGAGGAATCTGTGATGCTATCGTACGTAGATGAGGATGAGCTGCTGCTGCCTCTGGTGTAGGTATTTCATTCCTGTTATCTGGAATCTGATCGCATTCTGTCAGTGTGGGCAGCACGATGGACACATTCCCACTTAAATTCTCAATGACAAAGTCGTTAGCCCTGCGGCCGCCTGTGTCTGCCAGCCCTGCACATGTTTTAATGGTGTATGGAATTATGTTACTCTCTACACCAAACATATCAAAAAACACAGATCTGGCCAACGACAAATTACTTTGATCATCTAACATGACATACATCTTTCTTTTATTTTCGGGGGATGCTTTTGGGTAGACATTGACTAGGCAGATTTTTGAGCAAGATTTGCCTTGAAGTCCTGAACCACATATTTCTGTACAGTTAGACGTGGTGACTAACGGGCTAGTGTTGTTTTGCTCCCCGCCATCACTCTGGGAAGAGGTGTCAGAGTCTTTTTGTGACCATGGTAGTGGTCCAGCATGCATGGCTGAAATGTGTGCATCGCTATTACACTCAGAACAGTGAATTACAGCGTTACAGTCTTTGGCCCTATGGGAGAAGGATGCGCAACATTTGTAGCATATAGAGTACTCTTTAAGTATACTCTTCCTCTCATCCAGTGTCTTCATTCTGAACCCCCTGCATTTGGCAAGAGAGTGTGGCTTATGGTGAATAGGGCACTGCTTATCTGGACTAGTGAGGGAGGTTGTGACATTGTCTGTCGTGCCAATATCTGTTTTGTTAACTGCAATGGGAACTCCATACCTGTTTTGTTTTGTCTGAGCCTTTTCAAGTTTATGCAAAGGTGCACTATGACCCTGTAAAATGAAGCTTGGGTCTGTTTTCATTTCGGCATAATTATTTACAAACTGCACAAAGTACGAAAATGGTTGATAGACAACTCAAAAATCTTTTTTGTATTTCGATCCTTGTGTAACCCACGAATCTTGGAGGTTGGACGGAAGCTTTTGGACTATTGGGTTTATACCCCGGGAGGTGTCAAGGAAACCAAGACCTGGCAAATAGTTTTCTTCTTTGGCGTATTGTAATTCGAGAAGAAGATCTGCCAACTCCTGTAATAGATTTGCGTAATTTTGAGAGATCTTAGGGAATGCTTCTAAGCGTTGAAAGAGGGATGCCTCAATTACCTCTGGCGAACCATAATTTTTGTCTAAGCGTTGCCATAAGCGTTCAAGGCCATCTTCTGGGTTGTTCACATGAACTGCTCTGATTCTTAGGGCGTGCTGGAGTGACTCACCGTCGAGCCACTTAGTGAGTAAGTCAAGCTCTTCACTGGCTTTGAGGTCGAGGCCTGCCATCGCATTATGGAACATGGATTTCCAGGATAGGTAGGATTCTGGCCTGTTGTCGAAAACCTTAAAGGCTGTTGTTAGTATGTCGCGGCGTGCTAAGAAGGCTGCTAGGTCTGACATCTCAGTCTGTTGAGAAAGCAATGAAGCAGGTTGACGGTAAGGCTCATTAGTGTAAACATTGTTTGCAGAGCGTCGGTTTGCTCTGTGAGGTGCAGGGTCAGCACTATGTTCACGTGGATTTACTGTGGGGAGTGGTTCCCTTGTATGTGGGTTGGGTGTTTTAGTACGAGGTTGGTTGGAACTAACCTGATGCTCCGTGTCATCCAGCTCTTCCGCTACAGAGTCTTGTTCTTTCTGAAAATGTGTGTCCACGAATTCTTGTGCACGTCTAATAGAAGGCGGTGTTGTACCTGGGATGCCTGGGCTCACGAGATTAGTGGGGTGGAGTGCCTCTTCAGCTGCAGCCTCCAAAACCTCAGCTGCGGCGAGCGCTGCTTCAGCCTCACCCTCTTGCTTCAGAGCGTCGAGTGTTGCCTCTATGCGTGCCTTTTCAACCTCCACGTCGATTCGGCGTTGGGCGTACCGGGCTCTGGTGAGGGCGGCTTCGGCGATGGCTCGAGCTTGAGCTGCAGCCTGGCTTGCAGTCGATCCACTGGAGTGCCGTGATGACGAAGAGTGGACCTCCGACCTGACCTCAAGTTGAGCGAATTGTGGCGTGGTCCCAGTATGTGACATCTTCTTAAATGAAGCAGAATCTTGGCATATAGTTAATCTTTTCACTCTTTTGCCCTCAGTTAGCGCAACTTAGGCAGCGAGCTAAACATGTGAAAGAGTTCCAAATAAAGACACGTGGTTGCTGTAGTCGTGGCTCTTTACTTCCTTCTTTTCTATTTTGTGAAACTGCAACATAAAGATTGAAACAAGACATAAGTGCTTCTGTCTACAAATAAGTGTACAGTGTGAGAAATACTATTTAACTAACACGAGTAGGCCAACAATAACTTTAGCACAAGTTAGCAGCTAACGGCTAATAACATCGAGTCACCGCCTTTTCAAAGAAAGTTCACCACCAAGAAACCTAAAATAATCACAAACACAAATACGTCAAAGCGTTATGACTTACAGATTATGCTCTGCCAATGCTCCGAAATAAAAAACAATGATGAGACTAGAGGAAAATCTTGCGTTTCCTCCCGTACTGTGACTGCGTGTGCAGGTCCTCAAAAAAATAGCTGCTATTTTCATTGCTTCGCCACTAGGCGGCTCCGGTTCACTTAGCAAAATCAAACACATGAACACACAATGACAAGGGCGACATCTACTGGCAAAAATAGAACATAACATTTCTACATAACAAAAATTGACTGGGCAATATGCCTCAATTTACTGTCGTATGAGGGACAGAACAGCCTAACCTTGCCTAGTAGAGAAGGTGAATAAACTGCTGTCGATGTTTTCCCTTTTGCATTTGGATTTAGAGGTAAAGGCTGTCAGTAAATGATGTGACCAATTCCCTCAAGCTATTACCATAATTTGGAGAAAATTGATGGCAGCATTGAGCAGAAAATGCAGAAAACGGCAAAGGAGAAGAATTCCAATTAAAGGGGAGGGGAGAGCATACACAGAGATGGGCAATGCTTTTAGGAGTCCTCATCAGATTCCAGTGTATGGCGTAATACTTAAATTACCCCAGACAGAAATACTCAAATATATAATTGTGTGACAAACATGACATCTTCAGCTTCACTAATAAGTGATGAATGTCATGTGGAGTCTGCAATTATTTCATCACATTCACTCTTGCAAGTAATGTGTTGTAATAGTAATAGTAGTAATTGCACTTCAGCAAAAATGTGTCTTCTGAAGATTCTTGCTCAGGATAGCCTTGTAATCACATAAGCACTGGTGACCACTGTACCTCTTGTGTATTTCGCACGACTACCATTTACACAAATAAATATGGACTCGGTTTTAATTTAGTGTGAGTGACAAATGTAAATGTATCGGCCTGATGCCGGCAGCACACTCTACATCCATTGTGTGTGAGTGTCTTCAAGGTTCAGATTTGACCAGGTGAGTTGTCCCAGACTCATTTTTTTAAATATCAGGTTCGGCCTTTTTGTCCCCCACATTAGGTCTAATTTCATGGGACAGCTCATGAGTCATGACAAAAGTGAATGACCATATTGTCCAAAAGAAGGAAGTCAAAGCTTGAGTGAATGTTGGCTTGTGATTTGTAGACATCATGGTAGAGGTGATCTTGTGTCAATTGAACTGATTCATGAATAGTTCTTCTTCTTCTTTCTGCTTTTCCCTTCAGGGGTCGCCACAGCGAGTCAGTTGCCTCCATCTAACCCTGTCCTCTGCATCCTCTGCTCTCACACCAACTACCTTCATGTCCTCTTGAACTAAATCCATAAACCTCCTCTTTGGTCTTCCTCTCGATCTTCTGCCTGGCATTTGGAAACTCAGCATCCTTCTGCCAATATACTCACTATCTCTCCTCTGGACATGTCCAAACCATCTCAGTCTGGCCTCTCTGACTTTATTGCCAAAGCCTCTAAACATGTGCTGTCCCTCTGATGTACTCATTCCTGATCCTATCCAACCTGGTCACTCCCACGCCTCTAGCTTCTCCTCCACCTGTTCCCTGCTCTCACTACAGATCACTATAGGCGCTTTCACACCAAAAAGCCCATGAACTTTGAGTTCATGGTAGAGTCAGTTCCGGGTCCGAAGAACTTGTGAGCGGCCCACGAGTTTGCGTTCACACGGCATGAAAGCGAGCAAGGTAGTTTATTCAAATGAAACTGATGACGTATGTCAGGGGAGGGAAAAAAAACAGCACTACCCCGCCTGTCCAGCAAGTGGCGGTACCGGTAAAACTGAATGACAAACAAATAGGGTGACGTTGAAAAACACGACCTTTGACCCTCCATCGCCATTTGTTGTAATACAAGGCATATCATCTTTTCGTTTTCCTTGTCATGTTGTACAGGGTTGCATTTGCAACCATTAGAACTTCATGGGAAAGGTTGATGAAAACCATTAGGACCCGCCGTATTACCACAGCAAGACGAGAAATGGGCAGAACTTGCTCACTTGGAAAGACAGTCAAACCTGCAAGCACGAAGACGTGCACTGGTAAGGTTTAAATACGCAATTAGACCAAATTTATTTCACATTGGAATTAAGCTGTAACATAAAATGTGAATAAAGTGAAACGTGTGTCCACGCGCGTCGGTCTTGTTTGTGGATATTTTGCCGTGACCGACGCTTTCTGCCATGAAAAGGGCAATCGCTGGAAACTGGTGTTTCCTGCCTAGTTCTCGTGCAATTCACGGCAAAATAGGGCTTGATGGCGAGTTGCTCTTCACGCTAAATGTACGCTTCGTATTTCACAATACCATTGGAGCTGGATGTATTGTTAGTCTGTCCGCATGTTTGTTTGTTGTTGTTTTTTTAAAGCACATTATTGACCGATCCAAAGTGTTGAAATGGCTTGCTTTCTTTGACGATGCTCGAATGATAGAACAAAGGTGCCAGGATTTGGGGAAAAGTGATGATTTGGAAGTGTCAGATTGCCACCTCAAGCCAGTGGTTCATCATAGGGCCATAAGTTGGTGCATATTCCGCTATTTTAAGGTATTCTGTTATGTCAATCACAAGGTTGTTGCACAAAAGTAATTAATGTAGATATTAACTTAACATTTATTAATTTGTTGTGTTTCTGTTTCAGATTTGCCACTTCTACCAATCTGGGTGTGTTCCGCGCAGGGAGTGGAAGAACAACAGAACCTCTTCTTAATGGTGGGACGCTGTAATTAATGTGTGTTTGCATTACTGTTTTCAAAAATAAAAACATTAAAAAGAATTCATTGAGCATAAGTTTTTATTTGTGTGGAAAAAAACAGAACAAAAGTGATATGAAAACAAAAGCATTTTTTACTTATGCATTTGGTTCATTTGTGTCCACAAGTCTGTTTAGGACTGCCAGGAAGCCCATTTGGAACTCTCTGTCGTGCCTTTGGTTTTGTTCAACCAGCTCATGTGCCAGCTGTTGATCTTCCTTGCGCTCCTCGCGTCTGAGGTCAACTTTCTCCTTGTGCTGCTCGCATCTGAGTTCAAGTTCCTCCTTGCGCAACTACATTTCTTCTAAAAACATCACCCTCGTGGACTCCCCGTTCTTTTCATCAAATTGGTGCAGGTAATCCAAAAATAGGTGGTCTCGGTCCCGTTTCCGCTAACCTATTGGGATGTAAATGTACAATGAGTGACAGTAAATACTTTTGACGAGCTTCAAGTTACATGACTTTGAACTTACTGGAACTTGACAGAGGGGCAGGAAACTGTTCGAGTGGCGCAGTTTCTGCTTGTGGACGGACCATCCTCGCTTGTCCCTTCCTAACGCATGCACTGAAACGGTTTCACAAATTCGTGCAATGAGTAAGAGTACAGTACAATGATTTAGGTAGGGTTAAAACATGCCACTTCACATTAATGTCCTTTCATTTTTCATTGTTACACAACAGAATATGCCACATCATCATCATCATCATCACGTTTATTGATCAGACTCAGGTCCACATAACAAAGACACATATAAAAGAGGAAGGGGGAAAAAAAATAATACAAATAATACAAAAAATAACAAGATAAAAATAAGCGAATTTACACCTCGAACAGATGAGACAATTGTACCAATATGACCAAAAATGGGATCCATATCGTACAGCACTTAACTTAGAATTTGTTAGCAACTGTATGATGGCATTCTGTGACCCATTTAGCCTACACATAAATCGATACATCAAGTGCCTCATTAAATCCTCAAATGAGTTAATTCTGGCTGTACAGAACAACTCACTAGCACTACTCCATCTGGGCTTATTTAAAAGAATCCTAAAAGCATCATTATAAGAAACCTGAAGCTTGTGGAGGCTTACTTTTTTAAACCTTGCCCACAAAGGAGCAGGAGCAGGAGCCACACAATACACACTAGTAAAATTGCAGAAATTTAATTCCCCCCCCCCCCCCCCCCCCTCATTTCTCGATGTACCATGAAAATGAAAATTGTATATGTGTATGAGGATGTATTATTATTATTATTATTCTGTTATTCTGTATGCCTATGAATTTCATGTACATACATTAATGACAAATGTACATATGTGTTAAAGTGCAATTGCTTACACAAGCAGGATTACACATTTTCTTTTACTGGAATGTATTAATTTACTTTATTAATGAAATAAGTCAATAGATATAAAGAATGGGTAGGACTAGATAAGTTTTTTAATTCTTTCTACTGCTTTTGAACATGTAAACCATTATGAATGATTGCAACAAGTTTCTTCTTTCTTTAAAATTTTTAACTGCTACTCATTTATGTTTATAATGTCCAGTAAACAAACAAACACAGCCTTATCCAACGAAGCAAAATTAATTGTGAGTGGTGTGTTGCTTTAAAAGTTTTATATGAAGCTTTTGAAGTTTTATAAAATGAAATGAAATATACCAGGACTGCTCAGGGAGGCATCATAACGTAAAGGAGAGCTCAGAGAAGGTCCAGCTGTAAGTCACAGTACATAACAACAAAAGGTCAGTTTACATGTTAGACGACATACGCTAAGAGGTAAAAAAAAAAAAAAAAGTACATTGGGATTGTTTTCTGAAAAGTCTTTACATGCTGTAGCCTCGACTTTTAATCAATGAACGCATTTTAATGTAATCTTTATGGCAGTTGATATTTCACCGTGACCGTCAACTCCGCTGCCAGCATTATTCTCGCACAATTCATGAGGCTAACAAGTTAAAACGTTTTCGTCGCGTTGCATGCAGAGCCTTGTCTTAAGAAAAAACAAAACACAAACTGGTTGTTTTGCTTTTAACAGTGAATAGTATGCCTAGCTTCCACACGTCCTTTTCACGAAGCTTTCCAATTTTGTCACTGAAAGCAGGGGTTGAACGAGTCGGTGAACGAATCTTTTGAAAGGTTCTTTTAAATGAACTGATTCTAGTGATTCAGTTCACCTAAAAGAACTGTAATGCCCATCATTAGCTGCCCGTTTCCTGGCGCAAAAAACACAACCGCAGATGCCTAGTGGGGAAGTCGGATGGCCCCGACATTCCCCCATCAGAAACCGTGCCGGTGCAGGAATGCGGCTGAATGAGATCAACCGCCAGACACCGACACTGTCCCTCGAGGAATATCACCGCCATAACGCCGAGAACAGTCCAGTCCAAAAACGCCATCCAGCTCACCAGCGCAGAATGTCCAGCAGCGCCAACTTCTCCTCCGTGCAGAAAGGGGCTGTGAAAAATGCTGCCTGTCTCCTGGCGCAAAAAACGCAAGCGAACCGCAGATGCCCGGAGGGGCAGTCGGATGGCCCCGACACTCCCCCAACAGAAACCGTGATAGTGCAGGCATGCCGCTGAATGGGCGCAGCCGCCGGGCACCGACACCGTCCCTCGAGGAATATCACGGCCAAAGCGCCGAGAACAGTTCAGTCCAAATCGGGTCCACACAAAAGACAAAAGGCCACATGACAAAAAGAAACACAAAGACGGCTGCTGCAGCTCACAGCGCCATCAACAAACAACCAAGAAAAGAGAGTCACCAGACACACTGCCGCACGCCATCTTGTCGGGCAAAAATAAATAAATAAATGACGGGAGGTTCTGCTTTTGAAACATTCTGTGCTCGCAGCACAGTTATTTTAGCAAAATGGACTTTCTGCATAAAAATGAGGCTTTATTTGGCGAAGTTGACTTAAATTAGCAATGAAGTTAGCAGCTAAGTCATGGGCAACCCTGCACTTTTCCCACCAACAACAAATATGGACATAATTTGCTATCTTAGTTATGGTGTGAGCGCCTATACTTTTTAAGAATTTCGAAACTATAACTGCCTGGAGGCTTTCAGATTTATTTATGATTTTATTTATTTAATTTTACAAATGGTTGGATGCAAGATTTATATTCATTTCAACCTGAAAGATACACCAACATAGTTGTCACAGCAAATGTAAGGTGAGCTTGCTAATTAGTGTGTAGTGTGTAATTAGTGCTAATTAGGCTCAAGTCTGCACCTCAATGCTGTTATCAAGTGTATACCATTGTACTGTAGTGGCTGTCTGTCAATCAAAGCCTGATTTATAAAAAAGATCCATACTTTTAAAATGCTGTGTTCTGATTTCACATCGCAAATTTGCTGTCTTTTTGACCCAAGATGCACTCCCAATGCCTGTGAGAAGCTCCTCTTAAATCCTGGGCCATCAGTCATCTGGAGCTTATAGTCTCTGCTCACTGCAGCTGTATCGGAGAATCATGCACACATGTTGCTGCTATGCCATTTAAGCTGTGTGGGTCTCCAGCTCAAACCTACTCAAGTTTTTGCTCATTCTGCACCAATAACATATAAAATGTTTTGGTTAAAGATTACTTTAACTATTTCTGTTTTAAATTGTTTGTGCGTTTTTTTTTCAGCATTACTCAGTCAAAAACAGTTTATGGAAGAACAGAACACAAAAAAAGAACAATAATTTGTGTTTGAGGGCTGCAGAGAATAATCGACTAATTATTACTAGTCGTCGACTATAAAAAACAAGTTGACTAAATTTTCTATAAGCAATTCATCGTTATCTGCTCAATGTCCCAGATCATTACATAGGATATCTTTGTCAGGTGCATTATTTCTAAAAGTGTCAGAACAACACAGGTTCATTTTCAGTAAAAAGAAAAAAAAAAATTACTGAAAAAGTCTACTTACTTCAGCACTTTTGAAAATGCATGTCACATTCAGGGATAGCGTTACCCTTGTTCAGCATGCTGTGCTTTACCAGTCAGGTCTTTAATTTGTTGCCGAACAGCAACATCGGCTGACAGCTTAGCCTCATTCAGAATACAGAGTGATTCAAAGAATGCGCCAAGATCATTACATGATATTTCAAAAATGGAAAACTCTAGCTTGGACACGTGTTGTACATACCTTCAAGTTTGTATTGCATGTTTTACAAGTGCTCATTGTGGCCACTAAACAACTTCAAGCCCGTAAGAGAGGAATGGGAAGAATTTGGCTTGATATTGGGAATATATATATATATATATATATATATATATATATATATATATATATATATATATATATATATATATATATATATATATATATATAGTTCTTAAGTAGAAAATTTTGTAAGTAGACACATTTTCCATGTAAATGCCCTAATCCATTCCTCCCAAAATTCAGACATAAATGTTTTATAAAGCATAAAAATGCATCAAAACATGTAACAAATACATGTTACAATTAGATTATTGCACAATAAATGAGAGTTGTGCATAATGTAAAAAACAAAGAATAAAGAATAAAAATTATGGTCATTTACCTTTTTAACTGCTGTCCTCTTCGATTTTTGCCCTCTTTTTGGTTCATGTTCTCTCTCAGAAGTGATTTTGCCTGGTGATTTGTAAAGAACTGATCCAAAGATGTTTGTTTTTTTTAACAATCTTCTTCTTCTTCTTTGTTTTTTAAATCACTCACTCACGCTTACGTAGGCCGCACATAATCTCCCAGGCGGATAAGTGAACCCACGCCATTCGGCACCGAAGGCAAGTGACGGTTCCACACCTTCACCGCCCTTATCCAATAAACATTCCTTCGAAAATGTAAATGTAAATGCAAACATAATCAGTGAGCGATCGCCCGAATCGTGAACACATTTTCTGGGTGATTCTTTTCAATAAATTCCAAAACTTGATGGAAACTTCAGGTACGTGGAGGCATTCTCTACATAGACACATTCTATTTTATATCTAGGGTCAAATACTCTTAGCCAATGGGATGCCAGGTAGACACGTTCTATTATGTATCTATGGTCACATACAGTACAGGTCCCTTTTAGCCAATGGGATGCCAGGAAGATGCCAGTAATAGCCAATGGCAGAGCAGCTGTAAATATGTTGCGTTCAGTAAACTTTGGGAGCTGCGAGTAGCGGCCCATACTGTAATTTTAGTATCCTGAAACTTCTTTCGTAACAGGAAACATATATATATATATATATATATATATAGGGGTGTGAATTGCCTAGTACCTGACGATTCGATTCGTATCACGATTCACAGGTCACGATTCGATTCGATACCGATTAATCCCGATACGAATTTATAAGTCGATTGTTGCGATTTTTTTTCATTCAAATTTAGAAAATACTAATCAGTAAGCTTGTAGAGTGTAAGATTTATATGAAAATGTATTATTTATTTATCTGAAATTTCAGTCTTATAGAGGTTGTAATCTGTTTCATGTTTGAACAGCATTAAAATAAAATATTAAGGCTTAATGTATGGAGGACGAAAAGTGCCAACATTAAATAAATAAATCCACCATTAAATAATTAAATAAAAGTGTCATTAATTAATTAAATGTGTCATTAATTAATTAAATGTGTCATTAATTAATTAAATGTGTCATTAATTAATTAAATTCCTTGTGATTATTTAATGATTTATTTACATATTTATTTATTTATTTATTTAATTATTTATTTATTTATTTATTTATTTATTTATTCATTTATTTATTTCTCTATTTAATTATTTCATGGTCGCTGTGTGGCGGTGTTTCGTGAAATTATGTTATCTGTCAAACTCGCTCGTCAACGTTTGGTGGGCAGGTCCTAACACCTGATTGGTTACCCTGCTCACCAAGTCAAGGCAAATCCATTTCAGAATAATGGATTGATGCAGTGTTCGTGGCTAGCAAACAGAATACATTACGCTGGGTGGCGCTATTCACCTCTGTGTTGGTATTGCACAACAACAAGCTTAGATCATTAATAAAAACCTATTCAATATCTATAAGAAACTGGTTAAGTTGAGTGCGTGTAATTCTGACTAAACGTAAATATTACTAATCCGCCCGATAGGTGGCAGAAAACGTGCATAGGTTGCTATTCGTCATTAAATTAGAAGAAGAAGGAGAAGGAGTAGGAGAAGGAGAAGGAGAAGACTGCTCGTCAACGCGCGAGTCTTGCGGGTTGTTGGCCTAAAATGGCAAAAAGTTGTCCGGAACTGCTACGAGAGGCAGCTAATTTAATAGAAGAAGCTCTATCCCGAGCTCCTCAGCCACTGGTGGCTGCTCAGTCGCAGCAGACACCTGCCACTTCCTCTAGAACACCTACAACACCTGTCCAGGGTAAAGTAAAGATCACGTGTGCCTCTACGTTGTAGTTTAAAAATAAAAATAAATGTTTCAATGGGTTCATTATGATTATGTACATAATACATAAATCTTTAAAGGTAGGAGCACAATGTCAAGATAACTAATTATACGGCAAAATGTTGTTAGCTGGCAGAATTATTCCAGATAAAAAAATGAAGCTGTGCCAGATTTCTCTTATTGCAGGCGAGATAGCGAGGCTCTTTGCGCCATATGGTGGTGGTGGCGTTGGTGGTGCGAATAGAGGGAGGGCGAGACAACCCCCAATTCAAATTAATAGAAAAAGCTACACGCACACCTTCTGCTGTTTGGCTGACCACAAGACAGACAAAGTACCCAACATGCCGCTTAAATCACACCTCCTTGCTTCAGGGCTTGGGGAGCAAAAAATAACAATTTAAGGTCAGTGTGTTACATTTTTTTTTCTTTTGTTCCAAAATATGTATGTATGTGTGTGTGTAGGGGTGTATCTATCTATCTATCTATCTATCTATCTATCTATCTATCTATCTATCTATCTATCTATCTATCTACGTATCTATCTCTGTATTTAATTTTAAAATTATATGTATATGTTCATGTCTGATTCACAACTTAATGTTCATATTATGAATTGTGTTTTTTTTATAGGCATATTTGCTCAGTTTTAAGTGACTCTAAGTCTTTTGTTTTCACAGGGAATGACAATGATCCCATGGTTTTAAGAAATAAACTGATAGAAGTATTTCCAAAGCTTCAGGATGGAGGAGGTTTTGAACTTCTGAAGATTTCAGGATCTACTCGCAGTCGAAATCTTGGATTGCTTCCATGTCCCAGCTCTGGTTACACTCTTGCCTACCTGAAAGACCCATCAACGATGGTTGGACAGGCTACACTCTACATACGTCCACTTCAACAGGATCTACCCTTAGATTGTGTATGGAATTTGACAGAGATTCAAGTTTAATATATAATCAAACTTTTTAATAAGGAATTAAAAGCAATTTGTTGTTCATAGGAGATCTCACATCATGACTCTGGGCCGGACATCAACTGCCTAACTTGTGAAAAGGTAGTGCCTTTTTCAGAAATGAAGGTTCACAGACTGAGCTGCAATGGGTAAGTGCTTTATACATAAGTTCAGGGATAGCACACTATTATTATTTTTTTTGTTTTGAAACATGATTATTTTACAGTGTTGCACATTCAATAAAGGGAGTATAGATCATTTTAATTTGTTCACTTCAAGGACACCTATGCAAGAATCTGAAGCAGATCAAGGGACAGGACAAAGTGAAGAAAATGATGAACAGACCGCCTCAGTCAATGACAGTGTTCAAGCGAGGCCTGAAACATCAGCTGAGAGTGCAGCAGTACCAGCAGTGATTAACATTGATGAATTGAATCATGAAGACACAGACAAAGGTTTGGCATCACAATAGAATTTCTCTACAATTGTGTGTTAACACGAGAACTCGGTTATACACATAACATGCAACTTGGTTATACAGTATATGATCTTCAGTTGAAAATATTTATTTTTTTGTTCAGAATGCTATTTTTCCTTTTATCTCTGGGCTTTTAAACAATTTCTGAAGATGCTTCACAAATTTGTTGGTGGCATAGCCATAACTTTTATCCTTTTCTGTAGACTGAGTGGATATCTGCATGTAACATGCCTAACATTGCTGTTTGAGGGTGAACCTGACCACCTCGTTCCAGCAGCATCAGAGGTACTCATTGAAAGCGACCTCTTCCTCTTCCAGTAACTTTATTATCATTGTTGTCTAGAATGGAAGCTTATTAAAGAACCAGCTCAAGCTTCCAAGGTGTACAAAGAGAGTCTGCTAAGGGAACATGCATCTGGGATTCCACTGAGGATGAAGATGGACCTAAGAGACTCTGAAGAGGACAGGGAACGGGAACTTCTCACATTCTATAAACGGCAGCAAGAATGGGCATGTCCACTCCATTGTACTCTCACTGGTAAGTAATACAGATACAACAAATGCTGTTATATAAATGCATCATTAAGGTTTATACCTATCAAGTATCATATGGAATTGTTGAATAGGAGAATGAAATCCAAAATATATATGTTGCTGCCATTCGAGGCAACGCTCATTTATTTAATTGATTAATTTCATAGTTTTGATTTGGCAGTAAAGAATAATAAATAGTCATTATTTTATGTAAAATAGTGTTAAATAGGTTATAATATTCATATAATATCATTTGAATTTAAACCTTATTGGAAAGGAGAACGGACCTTTTGTTTCATCATCCGTTGCCAAGGGGCACTGTTAATTGACGCACAGGTGGACGACAAGCAAGGAGCTTGGTCAGAAGACGTGCTTTTCTGTTAAGTCATTATTCCTTTTGAGTGAATGTGGCCAATGAGGTAAATATGTAATTTGCTTTCTTGATTGTTTATTGGGAAGTCTCTTTATGTTTTATGCTAATTGAGTTTATTTTTGTTTGTTTTTTTTTCTTAGTTCTGACGGCATTGTTGATGTGTTGTTAACATGTACAAGACATGTGGACGACATTAAATGTCAGTTGAAACCCAAGAACGAATTTGAGCCTTGATTGAACTCAAAGGGAGTAACAGTCAGAACTCAGCCGCTTCGTGCTGGAGAGGAGAAGTCTGAACGCAGCCGTTTCGTGCTGGAGAGAGAGGAGGAAGAGTCGCGGTGGCGTCAACGAGCAGCTCGTTAAGTGATGACGTCGCTCTCAAGCAGCAATTGAAGAATAACCGACTGCTTGCGCGGACAGCCCAAAGGAGAAGCAACCGGAGTCCAGGAGTGGAGCGTGGTTAATCTACTACCAAGTAACACGTTTAGAACAAGCTAAATGTGAAGAAGTGGATTAACTTTGCTAACTTTGAAGGGACTCTATAAGTGCATAAAGGGGCTAACTGCTGTGGTTGAAGTACAAGTTAAGTTTGGAAATTGTTTGTTTGATACAAAGTGACAGGCATTAAGCTTAATTCAAGTTATTTTCAAGCATTTTGACCATTTAAAAAAAAAACAAAAAAAAACATTTTTTGTTGAGTAACTGAAGATTTATTATAATATAT
Source organism: Festucalex cinctus (assembly GCF_051991245.1). Taxonomy (NCBI): domain Eukaryota; kingdom Metazoa; phylum Chordata; class Actinopteri; order Syngnathiformes; family Syngnathidae; genus Festucalex; species Festucalex cinctus. The sequence goes on from NC_135415.1 coordinate 2,676,890, forward strand.
TATACAAGATAATATATAAGGTGTTTGCAATACACATTTAGTTGCCTATCTATAAGAAAATAGACCATTTAAGTTAATAAGATTTTAGTTTGCCACATAACCTTAAAGCCACACTATTCAACTGAATACATTAAAGTTAAAAGTTCATTATAAAGCATCGACAAGACAGTGACATGGCTGACCAACAAGACTGTGACACTGAACCTGCAGAGTTGAAACAAGAAGAATGTCCTGAAGAAGCTTCAGATATAAGCTCACCTCAAATAAGCACAAAACATGCTGCTGTTGCAGAGAGCTTGAGAAAAAGTACAAGAATGAGAAAGCTCACGGAGAAAGGACAAGCACTGCATGAAGAAAGAATAAATAAGCTTCAAGCTCGCTTCAAGGTTCGTTATGACAAATGGAAAATTGCTGTTAAAGAAGCTAAAACAGAACTTGATGATCCTGTTAGCACAAGATTGCACGATTACATTGATCGGGTAAAATTTACCTCTGATGAAGTGAGAAAAGCCTATGACGAGCTACGTAGCTGTGAAATTCCTGACAGTGACACACGTCGCAGAGTGGACACCTGCGATGCTCTTTCTTTTAAGATCATACAGCAAGCACAAGCAAATCTCACAGAAGATGATGAGAATAGAAGCATGGAAAGGAGATCAACGCACTGGAGTGATTTTGGCTCAGTGTTCATTCCAGCATCCTCCAAAAGATCCAAGCACTCAAGTAGTGTACATTCAAGCTACTCAAGCAAGTTGTCTGTAAAAAGACAAGAAGCAGCAGCAGAACTTGCTGCAACCGAAGCCACTCTCAAAGTGATGGAAGAGATGGAATTTGAAAGAAAGAAACTTGAAGATCTTGAAGCAGAGAATGCTGAAAACCAAAGACTGTTAGAGCAAAAGCGGAGAGAGCTTGAACGCTTAGAAACTGTAAAGAAAATGAATGCGGCAAAGGCACGACTGAAAGTGTATGACCAAGACAGCAACTCAGATGGAGAAATCTCAACCTTTCTTCATGAAGGGAATAGTACAAGAAAGACCACACTTAAGCCAGTAATTCAGCCAGAACCCAAGATTAATTCTTCACATCTGAATCCAAGTGCGCAGCCATTCGCTATGCCACAAAACACCACAAGATGGCAACCTACAAACAGCGGCACACAGGAAGATGGAGTTATTGCATTAGCTAAAGCTTTAGCAGAATCCATTAACATTAGCCGTCTACCTGTACCAGAGCCTGCAGTTTTCAATGGTGATCCAATTAAGTACAATGATTGGAAAATTTCTTTTCAAATGTTGATTGAAAGAAAGAACATCCCAGTGAATGAGAAAATCTACTACCTCCGCAAGTATGTTGGTGGTCCTGCAAGAAAGGCTGTTGACAGTTACTTCTTGTTGGGAACGGACACAGCATACTATGCAGCTTGGAGCACTCTGGAGGAAAGATATGGAAGTCCATTTGTAATCGCTAAGGCCTTCAGAGATAAGCTTTCATCATGGCCGAAAATTGGAACAAGAGACAGTGCTGAACTAAGAGAGTTTTCAGACTTTCTCAGAGGGTGTGAAGCAGCAATGTTTCAGATAAGGAGTCTTGAAGTCCTGAATGACTGTAGTGAGAACCAGCGAATGCTCACCAAGCTTCCTGATTGGCTTGTAGCTAATTGGAATAGGAAGGTAGTTGAGATGGAAGAAGAGTGTGGTTCATTTCCAACATTTAGCAACTTTGTTGACTTTGTCGCAAGAGAGGCCAAGATTGCATGCAACCCTGTAACGTCCCTACATGCACTCAAAACAAACGATTTAGAGAAGACAAAATTGCTAAAGACTCATACTGCAGCAACGACATTTGTGAGCAATGCAGAAGAAAAAATAGAAACAACAAAATGTGCTTTCTGTGAGAGATTAAATCACAACTTTCAGACATGTCGCAAGTTCATGGAAACAGAAATAAAAGAAAGGGTGAAGTTTCTACAATCCAAAGGTCTGTGTTTTGGATGTCTCAGCTTTGGACACATCTCTAAGAAATGTGAACAGAGAAGTACATGTGACACATGCAAAAGAAAACACCCAACATGTTTACATGAAGAACAAGACAAAGAGATCAGAAAGAATAAGACCAGTGATGACAAGGAAATAAGGGAAGTTACAGTGAATAAAGAGTCAGAGGAAACCAAATCAACTGAAGAACAAAGTGAAGAAGCAACAAGTGAGGCAATCTCAAACCGAGTGATCCAAAGTAACAACAGTGATCTCACATCCACGATCGTTCCAGTTTGGTTGTCTACAGCAAGCAATCCAGAACAAGAATTGCTAGTATATGCCCTGTTGGATAGTCAGAGTGACACAACATTTGTTCTGCAAGAAAAGGCAGATGTTTTGGTCACAGAAAAGAAAGATGTGCAGTTAAAGATCTCCACATTGTCATCCAAAGATGCTGTAATTCCAAGTCAAAAGCTGTCAGGTTTGCAAGTCAGAGGTTTCTACTCGTCAAAGAGAATCCCTCTTCCCCTGACATTTACAAAAGAGTTCATACCGGCCAATCTAAGTCACATTCCCACACCTAAGACAGCAAGAGCGTGGCCTCATTTAGAACACCTTGCAGAAGAGTTCGCCCCTCTGATTGAATGTGACGTTGGTTTGCTAATAGGTTATAATTGTTCCCAAGCCCTAGTACCCAGACAAGTGGTGCCAGGGAAGGACAATGAGCCCTTCGCTCTAAGAACTGATCTTGGCTGGACAATAGTCGGAGGTGCTGACCCCGTTATCGACTATGAAGATGCTACAAGATGCAGCCACAGAATCATCGCCAAAGAAATTACACCCAGCGCACCATCAGATCAGTTATCAAGAGAAGTGCATTACATCCGTCGCACACAAGTCATGAAAGTAGTCAGGCCATTGGATGTAGTCAAAGTGCTCAAGTCCGATTACAGTAAAAGGAAAGTGGAAGATTCTCATGTTTCCCAGAAAGAGTTACATTTCATTTCAATAAAGGAGGAAGAAGAAAAAATGCAAGACGACGGACATTGTGATCTACACTTGCCTTTTCAACAGAACGGATCAAGCCTGCCGAACAACAGTTGGGCAGAACATCAATGCAAATACCTAAGGAAACGATTTGAAAGGGACAAAGAAGACTGGGACGAACCACTCTCAAGTGAACACAAACCACGGTGGGAGTCTTGGTTGTTGGATTTTCAGAACCTCTCAGAGGTCAAGGTGGACTGTTGTGAAACTCAGCAGAGGCAAAAATGGCAGGAAACAAAGAGAAACATGGAAATCAATAACATAGTGATCATACATGATGACAGCACCGAGAAATGACTGGAAGGTAGCTAAAGTCACTGCAGTGTATCCAGGTGAAGGTGGATGTGTACGCAAGGTGCAGCTGCTTATTAGTGACTCCACATTAGACGGCCATGGAAAGAGACTTGGCAAGCAAATACACTTGGACAGACCTATCCATAAGACTATCACACTGTTAGAAGCACACTAGATCCATTAATTAGGTCAAGATAGAAATCACAAGTGATTTGGTGGGAGTGTTGCTGCCATTCGAGGCAACGCTCATTTATTTAATTGATTAATTTCATAGTTTTGATTTGGCAGTAAAGAATAATAAATAGTCATTATTTTATGTAAAATAGTGTTAAATAGGTTATAATATTCATATAATATCATTTGAATTTAAACCTTATTGGAAAGGAGAACGGACCTTTTGTTTCATCATCCGTTGCCAAGGGGCACTGTTAATTGACGCACAGGTGGACGACAAGCAAGGAGCTTGGTCAGAAGACGTGCTTTTCTGTTAAGTCATTATTCCTTTTGAGTGAATGTGGCCAATGAGGTAAATATGTAATTTGCTTTCTTGATTGTTTATTGGGAAGTCTCTTTATGTTTTATGCTAATTGAGTTTATTTTTGTTTGTTTTTTTTTCTTAGTTCTGACGGCATTGTTGATGTGTTGTTAACATGTACAAGACATGTGGACGACATTAAATGTCAGTTGAAACCCAAGAACGAATTTGAGCCTTGATTGAACTCAAAGGGAGTAACAATATAATTGATGACTACTAATGAAATAACCATCCATCCATCCAGCCATCAATTTTCTGAACTGCTTAGTCTTATGAGTGTCACGGGCATGTTTGAGCCTGTCCAATCTGTATTCTCTTTCTAACCATTCTTATCTGGATTTCTTAGTTTGTTAATCTAGGATTACAGTCAACATAAATATTGAGCACTTTTTTCTTTGCTTGTTAAATGTTACTCGGTCCAGTTACCTGTATCAGTCAGCTACTGTTTCTCCACCACTGTGTTGTTATCAGTATTTTATTTCAGGTGATGTTGCTATTGGAGAGGGAGTGATGCGGTACTTTATGACAACAATAATATCCAAACTCCAATTTGGATTTTATCTCAATATTGGCAAGTTCATAATTTTATGGTTATTTTGTCATTTGAAATGCAGTTCAGTGGTAATTGTTGGGACTGCTTGTGATAATGGCTCTTTGTTCTTAACAGGAGGAATGTGCCGAACATTGCTGTTTGAGGGTGAACCTGACCACCTCGTTCCAGCAGCATCAGAGGTACTCATTGAAAGCGACCTCTTCCGGGTTGCAGGAAGGATGTTGGCCCACAGTTTCCTGCATGACGGCCCACGTGTCACAGGATTAAGCCCTGCTGTAATTCATGTACTGTTTAATGGGGACCCTGAAACAGCAACTGTTGTTATAGAAGACTGCCCATATCTGCACATCAGAAGTATCATAAAATTGGTAGGTAACTTGAAGACATCTTTGCCTTGGAAAATGTAATAACTTATATGCTCTTGGGTTTAGCTTGAACATGAGGTACTTACACAAGGACAAAAGGACACAGTTTCAGAACTCTCCATGTCTTGGGATCTCCCGGCAGTCACCAAAATAAATCGGAGGTGGCTGTATAACAAACTTCTTCTTCATTCAGTGAGTTGCAGGGTAGAAAAGGGGTACATTATTTTAAAATGTCTAATGGTCTTTTAGGTTAATATAATGTGTTACTGATTTTATTATCCACATTATATTATGAACACATACCCCATGCAAAAAAAGAAAAAAATTGAGCATTTAGATTGTATTATAGGTCTGGTCTGTATATTAGGTGATTGGGAGGACCATGCGCCAAATTAAACAGTTGAGAAAGGGACTGAAAGATGTTATGTTATGGCCATTGTTGACATCTAGACCGGATGTCGTTCCAATTCTTTTCCCCAAGACAGGTGAAATGCAGTTCACGCCACAGGTATGTCAGAAATGTAGTTTTATTTGTGAATTAATGTGTTTGCATGTGCTGTATTAGCAGGTTATTTTTACTTTGACCAAGAATGTGACCAAAATGAGTTCTCCAGTTAAAATACTTGCTTAATTATTCTTTTAGATGGTCCTTGAAAAAATCACATGGCCAGTTGAGGACATTGATGAAGACTTTGACATAGAGTCCATGTGCCGCATCACTGGCTTTCTAAGGATGTTTATTGAGAATGGTATAACATTTTTTCCCCAATGTTTTACATTATTAGCCAATGATTCTGTGTATCATTGATGGATAAGATAAATTAAATTTGAAATAAATGTCATCTTAATCCATTTTGACTTTCAGCTTCATCAGACACACTGGCCGAACTGCTGACATTCTGGGTAGGCTGGGCTATGCTTCCTCCTGATCTAAAAGTGGAGGTTTCTGGAGGAAACTTTCCAACATCATCCACATGTTTTGAAACACTAAAGCTGCCTGCTCATTTCAAAATGTACATGGAATTTGAGCAAGCACTCCTGTCTGCTATAAATACTGTAAAAACTGGATTTGGACTTGTTTAGAGGGATACTTGACTAATTTAGCCATTTCCGCTGTAAGAAGATATTGAAGATATTTCGTCTCAAATTGTGATAAACTTAATTATTTTTCCTGTACAAATAAAACCTTTAAAAACATACATTGGAACTTACAGTGTGTCGACTGAGGATGCCATAACGTGTTCTCAGGAAACGGGTGAACAACCAATCGTGGCTCAGTTTGCTAATGCCACATGATCAACGTGATTGGCTGTTACCTGTTTCCTGAGCACCTGTGTTGTCATTTTCAGTTGACAGCATGTGGCAAAATGTTTTTAAAGTTCTTAATCAGATATCAAAAATGTCATTATCACATTAATTAGACAACATATCTTCTTACAGCTGAAAATGGCTAAAATGAGTCAAATATCAAGCTTACTTATGACATGTTATTGAATACACTGTTTGGTACGTCAGTTCGATTGACACATTCAGTACCTGTGAAAATGTTTTTTGTTTTAAAAATCAAACTGCAGCATTTGATGTTTTTTTTTTTTTTTCAAACGTGCATTGTTAATTTTCACCGAACAAACAGTTCTGTTTCTCTCAACTGGCATTAACAAAATTTGGATGCCAAGTGAGTAGAACAGTTTAGAAGTAAACTGCTTTTTATTTTATTTTTTTTTTCTCCACAGTAAAGCAAAACTTTTAGTTCATGCATTTTATAATGTAATAAAGGCATGGGTTGGCTATCAGTCTGGTATGATTTGTTCTAAAACCTGCACAGTCTCTATATATGATCTGATTGCCTCAGTAACAGATATTCCTGGAGCTGGCAAAATGGCAACTTCTTCATCGGAGAGCTCACGGGCCAGCTCAATCTCCGGGACTAACACAATGCGACCACAAAGAGCATGAGGTCCGTTCCAGTCAATCCCATAGTCCTCATACACCTGAAAGGAGGACAAGCATGATCAATTGCGTACTAAAAATATTAGGTATCTGCATTGTCCAAATGAGATTTGTAACAGTACAGGGACGCATTGTTGTTGCTACATAACATAACTTTGTCTCTTCATTTTTTGTGATGACATTAACATGAGACTAATTTTAGTTCAGATATTGATTGGTGTGTAGATGATATCACAAAGTGGGTGTGGGTGAGACACTTTTCCCTAGAGAGTACTAGGGATGTAACGATAAGCGCAATATCGTGATATTAAAACTGCCACGTGGCAGATTCAAATGACAAAATAAGTGGTCTGGTAATGTCTGTGGGTCATGTGACTCAAAATGACATGCACTGACACAGGTCGACTGAGGTGTTACTTTCTGCATGGGATACATGTTGATGTCTTTGCTCATTGAGCTTATCATTACTTTTACTGCTTTTTTTCCCCTTCAAAGTTAATTTACAGTTGAAAAGGTGTGTAATTTTCTTCAACCTCAGCAGCATCCTCGATAGGGTCTTGCTCTCTGTATCTTCTCCAGAGTTGTTGCGGTGACTGATTCTGTTCAGTTCTCAGACCATGAAAGTTCCAGGCATCTCGGAAAGAGTTGAGGCTTTGCTGGATTAATGGAAGGAAGATCCTGTGCAGTGCAAAAAGATGAACTTCATTGTCTGGATTCAGTGTTCCCTGATCTTCAAATGAAGTGAAGATCTGATAGAAGAGGTCCAGGGCATGTTCATAAACGTCTCTCCACATCCTCTCTATTCTATGTTTAGGATAATATTGACAAGGTGTTAATTTATGTGTGGCCTATGCTAAAGAGGTACATTCAGTGCTTGTTGTATAAGCCAAACATATTTACCGTTGGTTATGGACGCTTCGGCCTGTGATGTGCGAATTCCTATCAGTACCTCTGCTCCTGATCATGAATTCTGCCACATCTACATTCTCCCCTCCTTTATCAGACCTTACTCTTGAAGGCAGCCCATACTGCTCAACAGCAGTGATAAAACTTTGTAACACTGTACTAGCTCGATTATTGCCAGCCACAGTCAGGTAGACCACTAAGCGACTGAATCCATCCACCCCACCATGGACAACAAATCTCCACCTGTCAGCACACACACGCATGCACACACATAAACACAATTTTAATTGTAAAGCATTTCTGATTACAGTACATCTACAATAAATTTGCACTGATTTTATGCCAATATCACTGACCTGATTAGCTTGTGGTTTCCATCTATATGCCACAAAGAGTTTGGACCAGGAACAGAATACTGCCGTCGTCTTGTTACACGCAACCGTAATCTTCTCATGTGAACTCCCTCTGCATCAACTCTGCGTAAA